>NC_043982.1:30443362-30530862 GCF_902150065.1 Myripristis murdjan | reverse complement strand
ATGCAATTCAGAAAATGAGCTTAATGAGGCTGATTTAAACTTGTCAGAATCTGTTAAATGATGTGATGATGTGCATGAACCACTCTTGAGCTGGTTCCCAACATTCACCAAAAAGAGTTGCTAGTTTGACAATGACCCACGGATGCACACAGCTCTTCACAGGAGCTTTCACTTGGCCCTGCAGGGTCAGACAGTCCCTGACTCCTGCAGCAACATCAAGGATATAGGAAATAACTGGGAGGACAGGATTCTTCTGGCAAAATGCTTTTAGACTAGTAAAGAAAGAAAAATATCTAAAACCTGTTGACTGAAAGAAATGAGGACTCCTGGGCTGTTAGAGGTGTACCTAAGAAAGTCACTACAACATTGTGCATCATTGTGCGCCATTAGAGACAACAACATCGACTTTTAATGGAAATTTTCTCAAAATATTCTAGGGGATTTGATGACGACTGTTTCACTCAGTTCTGCTGCTGTAGCCAAGTCCAGAGACTGAATCATCAAATGATGAGCTGTCATGATTCATGCTTCCCAAACCAGGACTACAAAACTCTGAATAAGTCTGAAAAAGCTGCCAGAAAACAGCAACTATGCTTTTCCACACTCATGCTGCACTTAAAGTATAATTAAATTGTTTCTTTTCTACTATTTGCTTTACACAGTATTGTTTTCTGCAGTTTGTAACCACTGTCTGAGTTAATATCTCAAATGAACTTTGCTCAAAGCTGTCTCCTACTTTCAGCGCAGCCCATTCACAGACCCTGTATAAATGTTCCTCTTTAATCATTAATTGTCATGATGAACCACAGTACCTCCAAACACACTCCCCCTCACTGACAATGATGACCACTTATGACCAACCATACACCAGGATCAACTCTTCCCCTGCAGTAATGCTCAGGAAGTGATGATTGAGATGATTAACTAAACAACCTTTTGTTATTGGTGAGTGGCTGGCATTACTACCTCACCAGTCACCTGCTGTAGAATAGCCTTGTAATAACCGAGCTTACTGACTGGAGAATAGTGTCTGGACAGCCCTTGTCCTGCATGTCTGCTGGTTAATCAAAAACTCTATAATGTGTGCTCTCTGTATCAATGCATAAATTTTGAAAAAACTGTCAGTCCCAAACTGTGGTATGGCATTCACTTATGCTACTTTAGTTTCATTCTAGTTCACTGGATTTTCTGTGATGAAAACTGAGCTTGATTTATTTCCATCAAGAAAAGTGAAATATAAAACGTGTTGTTTCTGTATACAAGGTGCAATTTTCAATGAGTTCTCTTTTTTATTTTCTAAAAGAAGAAAGTTAAACAATTAAACAGTATCACATTTAAGATACAGAAACAGGTTATGTTGTCTGGCTCAAACCAGAGTTTTTCCTGATTAAAGCGAATTTACAAAGTTATATTTTTGCAGTAACAGAGCCTTGATAGTTATACCACCCACATGTGGACTTTCTGATACTATATTGAATCCTCCTTACAGTAGGCCTAAACCAATCTCTTTGTGCAATATTTACAAATTTATAGGAAAAGAAAAGAAAACTGTGAACAACATGTGAGCTGGTGGGTGTATTAATCACTTCAACATTGATATTCTGTCAAAACTAGATTCTGACTCCAAGGTTTATGGATGTTTTTCAATTGCATTTTTCAGGGCATTTCCAAGCCGTGACAAAATATTAATAAATATTACCTTACTCATGTACCTCTGCCAAATACACATGTAAGCAGAGGGAAATAAACATCTCACTAAGTGCGAGCTGTTAAACAGATTTGGACACTGGTGTTCTTTGTGCAAATTTGGATTTGAACTGAGAAGGAAAAAAGGGGAAAATGTGTGAAGTAACAAACATGTAAGTCCTTCCATATAAAACCATGCCAGTACATTTAATGATCAGTGTAATGCAACTTGCTTCTGTATTTTCAGAGTACTTGTGTTGCATGTGGTCAAATCATGACATAATTTTGTCAGTAGCTATTTAATGGGGAACTGGGTGGGATTTTCTGTCTGTGTGCCAAGCAGAAGTGGAACTAACTAATTACATTTACTCATGTTAGCATAATTGAGTAGCTGTTCATGTTCTTGTACTTTCTTGAGTATTTGAGGAATCTGGTTCTATTTTGTTGGTTCTACTTTTTGTCCTTTCCAAATTTCCAAATTAAAAGGCGCAAAATGAAAAACGGCAGATGGTCGATTGAAGCAAGGACCAGTTAGAAAAATGTGGTTTTGCAGAATGCACCTTTAAAATAATCTAGTTTGAACCTCACACTCTCATTCCACTACATGAAACAGTTCACACCTAACACAGTCACTGCTCTGAAAAATGAACTCAGTAACTTCTACTCCCAGTACATTGTAAATAAGCTATTTTTTTTTTTCTACTCAAGTGCATTTTTACAGTACTTCCACTTAAGTAAAATATCAGAAAAGTAACAGTACTTCAACTTGAGTAGCAATTTGTGGCACTCTCTCCACCACTGGTGCCAGGCCCATTAAATTTAATAGGGACGCAGAGGCGCTGTTGCAACAAATGGCCGATATATTTTCTTTGAGGAAATGTTTGGCTTAACAATAAAAAAGGTTATATGAACATTAGGCTATACAACATAATATAGGAGAAACGAATACAGGACAGGGACCACAGAGACAGTCAAAGACCCGTTTGGACTACTATGGGAGCAGGACCGAGTGTCCACGCCGCCCCGCGCTGCAGGGGCGAAGCTGGTATGTGTGGAGATGAGGAGTGTGTGTGTGGTGGGTGTGTGTTAGAGGGGGACAGGGTCTGACAGCCGGGACGAGGAGAACAATAGGGAGACACTTCACCGTAAGTACTTGGCCAGTGTCACTGAGCTCCTCCAGCAGTTCACCATGAGGTGTGCGGCGGCGGCCCCGTGTCTGGCTCTGCTTCTCGGTCTGTCCCTGGAGACCGGCGTGTTTCCCTTCGCGCACCGGATTATCACACACAGGACGGACACCAAGTCACCTGCCACCGGTAATGACCATCAAGTTGGGGACGAGTCAGGTGCCAGTCAGGATAAACAGATAGCCTACAGCCAAAACCGAACGGCAAATGCGTTAAAACTGAGTTTATCCACAATTCTGTATGCGGGATTTCTCATCTGACACGCCGTTTAATCGTAATTTAAGATTATAGTGGTTTAACAGAGGGAGAGGTACAAATACGCTGTCCTGAAAGTAGGCCATACATTACTTTTATTGAAAGTGACCACCTTAAACAAATGTCGATGCTCCTTCTAAGTGGTATCAACTTAACACAATACCTTTTAATTAACATAGTTGCCGAATAAATTTGTATAGAACAAATCTTGACAAATAGCCAGAGCAGTAAAACATTGTTTGTGTAGGCTATTAGTTAAAATAGGCTACTCTTTGCTGCACATTAAACTTTTAGACTATCTAATTATGTTAATTTATGTTATTTATCTTTATTATCATGTTTATTATCAGGTACAGCCAATTCTGAGATGGTGAAATACACTGTACCCTTACCCCTTCATCTCTCTCTCTCTCTCTCTCTCTCTCTCTCTCTCTCTCTCTCTCTCTCTCTCTCTCTCTCTCTCTCACACACACACACACACACACACACACACACACACACACAGACACAGACACAGAGCTCTCAAGCATTTGCATTCCGTTGCCATAGGGACCCCAGTAGTGGTAAAATAAATGCTTGTCTTTTATTCCAGGGCTTGGGGTGAAGGAGCACTTGCAGATTGTTACACAGCACAATAGGCTGCGCAGCCGGGTCAAACCCATGGCAGCTAACATGCAAAAAATGGTTTGTAACGCCTATTATATTTTTTATTATATACTATATTGTATGTCTGTGTGTGTGTGTGTGTGTGTGTGTGTGTCTGTGTGTGTGTGTGTGTGTGTCTGTGTGTGTCAGTGGTTTGAAAGCCTATGCAGCCCATTTGGTTGAGAGGTATAGAGGCATTTACCATTACACGTAGGATAAAATTGTTCACATCGCAGACATTTATCAGACGTTATAAAAAATATTCACTGGCAGACAATCAGTCAGCATCTTCTCATCTGCCCGTCTTTTGTCTTTTCAAAAGCAGCTCAACAACGGCCACATGGCTAACCAGAATTGGACTGTTTAGTGCTGGTAGACTCTCTCTCTCTCTCTCTCTCTCTCTCTCTCTCTCTCTCTCTCTCTCTTTCTTTCTGTCTCATCTCTTTCTTTCTGTCTCATCTCTTTGTAAAGAAGATGAGAGACAGAGAACTGGATGAACCCAATAATCTTTTGGTAATTGGCAAATAGAAACCAAAGAGTTTTAACCAAAGAAGACAGGTGGTGGGAGCAGGTCACCTGCCCACACATTAGGCTTGGAAGAAAAAAAAAAATCTAATTCATACTCCATGAAAAATTTCCCTACCCCACTTCATAGTCTATGACTAAGGCAGAGCATGCCAATTCAACACACATACACATTTGCACTTGCAACTCATTTGTTAGACTAAAATGTTGCCGTTTTACATTTCTGCACATGCAATGTCAACCTTTATGAACCAAAAATATGTGGCCTATCATTGATATGACTGTTAACGCTAGTTAATGTTAGCGTGTCAGCTACTTTATCCTCTTTCGTTTGCTTCATTAGCTCTGTCAGCCACCAAAACTACTCGGTTATGGTTAGGAAAAGGTTGTTATGGTTTAGGTTAGGAAAAGTAAACTTCAATATAGACGTTTTGGCTACAGCTGTCCTATGTAGCTGCATAAGGTTAAGAAAAGGCTATGGTTAGCATTAGAAAATGTTACGAGATGTTAGCTAATGTTCACTAGCTAGTGAGCATTATTTAGCTGACATTCACTGGCTAATATTAGCTGAAAATGAACATAGCTGTCACTCACAGGGCACAAGCTTCGGTCCGGTTGATTGTGACTAAACAAAGGTATTGAATATATTTGCTCGGGTATCCTCCTCTGTTGCACTGATGGTCCCAAACAGTGAGGAATCATCCAGTTTACTGCAGCACTGTGGACCATGTGTTCTCCTCTGTTGCAGGTTGTCTGAACATTTGGACTATTAGAATAAAGTCCGTCCTGCTGATCTGATTTGTTTTAGCTGGATAAGGGTATTAGAAGAATTTTTCAGTCAGTGCATGTTTAATACAGTTTGCATCGTTGGGTATGTATACACTATAACCCTGTGATACAGTTGGCAGCTTCTTCACACCCTAGTTTCTGCACTCACTATCTGTTTTATCTATTGCTTTGGCGCAAAGTACTTATCTCCAGCACTGTCTTGCATGCATGTGATTATGACCGAGAGGTGGCAGTGAATTATGAAACTCACAATGCACTTTATGCTGTCATTTTGTCATAGATTACATCCTCACAGCCCCAGCCATCCTCACAGTCCCTTTCTTAGACTGCTCTTCAGCCTTAGAGAACTGCTCTGAGCTGATAAGGCGGTAATGAGAAAAAGAGGATGGGGATAATCATTCGGCATTCACAACTGTGGTATTACAGGTAATTTCCCTGTGAAAACCCTCAGAGGAAGCTTTGCCGAGCTGAAGAGGCATATTAAAGAGCTTTGCTGATAAACATTAAAAAGCTCAAGGCTTTAGCTGTGTTTGTGATAATCTGAAGAATTTTTTTTTTCACACATGAGCCAGTGTGCATTGTAGTAGGATTGTGTTGGTAAAGTGATTATAATATAGTCCTTTAGGCTCTCCTTTCAGGAAGAGATAAAATACCAATACTTTGGAAAGCCTCAGAAATGATGCTCCTCCCTTTTTTGTCTCGAGGTTTTTTCTTCGAGCTCTTGAGGCAAAGGCAGATTGTGAAGTCGTTTCCAGTGCTTTCATAGCCGGAAATTAAAGTTCGGTATTTTCGTGTGATGTGTAAATGGAGACTCCCACTTGTGAGTTTTGTGTCAGTCTCCGCAGAACTTCCCGCTGCTCAAATACTTCTTTTAACATAGATGCGCTGAAAATGAGCGGACCTGTGGTGTCACTACAACAAGCGCTGCATCATTTGAGGACTGCATGCTTAACAATAAAACGTAGCTATGTCTAGGTTGTTGACTTTGCTACAAAGCGGACATGAGAGCTTAAGACCTAAAACACATCTTGCACACTTTCTGAGACATTAATTTCCTAGACAGATGCAACGTGACACGCTATAAAGTGGAATGTTTTCGATGAATTATTGCCCGGTGACCTTCTACCCCCCTGGTGGCATCAAAGTGCGAGCTGGTGACATCAGAGAGCAGACTGAACAATAGACTCTAGGGGGCTTAGTATGGATCCTTGATCATCCTGTCCCCTTAGCACACATGTATGTCATGCCTGTGACATCTATCATCCACACTTTGACTGTGCAGACAAAGTCATCAAACAAACCTGTCTTTCTTTGAGGTTATTTTTATAGTGTGTCATCTTTAATAGATTACACACAGTGGGAGAGGGACAGAAAAAAGAGAGGAGATTGGATGTTATGTGGCAGATATTGTCAGACAATATCTAAATTGCGAGCACATGGTATGTACCATTGCTGGTTATAGCACAAGGACATCCTGGATAGACCCTTATTAAAATGAAAGAAACGGTTGTTTCTTTGATCTTTGAGAAAAGTATTTGAAGCAATCTAGTTGCATCTGACTGAAGAGCAATATTAGCACCAGTGCACCAATCTGTTTTTTTTTTTTTTTTGTTTTGTTTTTTTAATACTGAAATTGATATCCAATATCTTCGCACCCATAGTGACCAATACCAACTCTGATACAGATGGATTTTTGTAAAACTCATAATACAAATGCAGGTGCAGAACAGATTACGTTTTTCAGACGAGCCTGTTCTAAGATAAGTATGTTTTGTTTAAGCAAAGACCATCTGAGTTTTACTCTGTTGCTAATGTGACAGTGGCATTAAGTGACACAAGATAAAAGGTCACAAGAGTGCTACTTTGCTAAATATCCACAGTAAAAATAATACAAGAGAGATACTGATATCGCTTTTTCAAGCTGATACTATCTGAGAGCGATAGTCTGCTAATATCCTTTTTTCAAACCTGGGACGTTCAAATTGACCAGTTTGCTTATGCCAGTATCCTGTCCACCTGACTTACATGTCTTTGGATTGTGGAAGGAAGCATGAGCACCCTGAGAAAACCCACACAATCATTGCCTTTTGCAAACAGCATTAATTTGCAAGAAGTCCTTTTGTGCCTCAGGGTGTTAGAATATTGGAATTTGGAATAGATCCTTCTGTGATGCAACAAAAACAAAATTACAGAATTGCAATCCTTCTGGAATTTTCAGTGCACTTATATGGAGCAAAATTTTTGCTACCAATGTTTATTTTTAGTTGATTTTCTGTTCAGATATCAACTACTTTTGTCATGATTTACTAAATCCAGGAGGGATTTGACTGCTTTTGACATTTGACTTTTGGCTTAAACACTTAAACAAATGATGATAATTCATAAAAGACAATAATAATTAATAGCATTTTTACGTTTGCATGCCTTCCATCTGTTCATGCTTCCTTTGACATTCTAAAGACATACAAGGCTGGTAGACTGGAGACCTTAAACTGGCCATGAGTATGAGAGTGGCTCTGTCTGTGTTGGCCCTGGGAGGGACTGGCAACCCTCCAAGCTGTCTGCCTGTCGTCTACACAGTGGATACTAGAACAGGCTCCAGCCCCTGAAAAGACATGCGTCGAAAGAAAATAAGATGCAAAAATGTTGCTCCGAGGAATGACCTCCAATCCCAAGAGGTTTTCTTGTATTCAGTCTTTATTGTCACTTTTGAAGGGTCATCTTTGCCTCCTCTCTGTGGATGCATGTCTTGATTCAGATTTGGGAATGCGTATTTTCAAATAGACTGTTCTTAAAGAGAAGTTCTACTTTAATATCGGTTATAGAATGTTTGCTAGAGTCTACAAGTAGGTTGCATTCCTCTGTAGTGCACCCGAAGATAACCAGGTCCCCGTTTTTAATTACCTAACATATTCTGTCAGAGTATGAGCATGGGGGCAGCATATTGCAAATACTCATGAACTGATGTAAACAATGCTTTCCAGAATGTTAAGGCTCTGCAAGTTCTTTTCAGGAAAAAAAGTGTAATGGCACAGGTTGAAAGATAAATAAAAAAGGGAATTTGATAGGTGTGCATTATTCCTCTATAGCCTCTATGACACCTTCATCTCTATCTTCTTTTCATGTCCCAGAATCCATCCCTACTCTTCCTCCCTTCAGGGATTAATTTGTACCAACAAGGATTATTTTTCAAACTGGATCGAATCACGACTAATCAATATATTATGTTGTTCAAATACAGTTAAGACTAAGCAAGATTAAATTTAAGCCTTCTTTTAAACATCAGATTTCTATGAACTGACCGTTGGGGAGGTTTAACTTTCACAACAGGGGGAGTTCATTTGAAAAATGGACAGATTCAGTCCAGCTGAGTTTTATGAAAATGCCTTTCTTAATATTTTGTTCCATTTGGGATTGTCTGTCCTCTCCTTCACTCCTGCTGATCCCTTAAAGTCGCCCTCTGTTGTCCTTCCTCTTGGCAGTGATCTTGTCTGTTTTCTTGTCCATCGTCCTTGCTCAAAGGATTTTCTCACAAGAGGACAAATTTGAGCTCCTCTGCTGAGACATAACAACGTTTGGCAAAGCTATGTGTTTGCTAAAACAGCAGAACAAGGCAATGATGTAAAAAATTGTCCAGAGGATCAAACATTGACAAAATGATTAATTTTTAATTCAAATTTAACAGCATTTGAGTTGCCTGGGACTATTTTTTTCTTTTGCTTTTCCCTTTTTCTCATCACCAAAATGCCTATTGTCGAATGTTGTTTTTTGTGGGGATTTTTGTTAAGCAGTCACTAATGTTGTTAGTAAATCACGCAAAACCTTTTCATTAATCATTAAATCTAGGTTTGCTGATGTCAAATCTAGTTTTACTAAAATCTGATTAACATTAATCTTAGATGAAATCAAACCATGGTGGTATAACCCATTAGTGTGACTGCAGGTGGCAGCTTGTGTTTTGTGATTTGAAGAGCCATCCTGCTGACACTTGATGTTTGCAAGACAAGACTGGGCTCAAATAATGATGGTCTGGTGATTTCCACTTCTCTCACAATCAGAACAGTTTTCTGGCTCGTATGAAACCGATATAAAATAAAGCGCCTAGTCTTAGTTGGTTCTAAATCCTATGCAGACTTCACTCTGTGTGCTGGTTAGCAGTTAATCTCCTCTGGGCTTGTGCATTAAAAGAGAGAGAAAAGTGTGTGTGTGTGTGTGTGTGTGTGTGAGAGAGAGAGAGAGGGAGAGAGAGAGAGAGAGAGAGAGAGAGAGAGAGAGAAATTTGTATCCGTGGATTTTGGAGGCATTTATTGCTCACAGAGTACTGGTATCGACCGTTCCACCTTGGGCATGGGCACACACTCTCTCTCTCTCTCTCTCTCTCTCTCTCTCTCTCACACACACACACACACACACACACACACACACACACACACACACACAGAGTCTGTAGCCACTGGTGGGAAAAAGAGACAGTCCTCACCGATGGCCTCTTCTGAGTTGTCTGATTTCGGGAGACTGCAGTCTAGCCTAAAGATCTCTGTCTTTGTAAATTTTTGGTCATGGATAATGACTGAAAAGATTATAGGACTATACTGACTTTTTGGGAGTTTTGCCCATTACTCAGAATATGACAAGAGAGTGCTTAAGAAAATCATCCCTGTGTGACAGACAGATCAGTCTGTGGCTCATGCTGCTGTTGAGTGGACTGTAAAAAGGAGATGCCGGGGTCCCTAACTTGTTTTGTTTAGTGAGTGTGAGTGAAGTTATGTGAGTGAAGTTAGTCAGTTTCAAGTCAGTTTTTTGCACTGTAGATTCATAATGAACTTCACTAATGTTGTGGATTGAGATTTTGTGTTCAGAAACTATGAATCTACAAGCAATAGAATGTAAATGTTAACAATTTCTTTAATTTTCTATTTTCATATTCTGGATAGTCCTAGTTGCCTACAATTATTCACTGTAATTTACAAAAGCAAAGGCATGTGCAGTGGCAGAGCTATCCACCAGAGACACAGGGATGATTTTGGTGTCTATTATCTTATCACATACTGAGTAAGGTGACCAAAACCTACAACAAAACTTGCCTCATTCTGCTTTAACTGTGCAGGGCCAGCATGTAACAAGAAGTGCAATAAAACTTGTTAAAATAAAACATTAGGCATTTGAAGTGTCTTGAAAAGCCTTAGGGTGATGCCAGTAAAAAAGAAAAAATGATAAAACAAATGACTTGGTGAAATCTCTTTGTCAGAGAATGATTTTCAGAAAACAAGGTACACAGCTGCAGTTTTTGTCAATGTGACTGAGCCGTGTATGCCATAGTAAGCTTTTAGCTTCTCATCTTCAAAGTAAAGGACTCAGTTCTGACCCTGAGTCAGACCGAGTCAGACCCTGAGTCAGCGTCAGAACTGTGCAAAGCCTTGCCACCTGCCAGTGTGCAAAAAAACATACATTTCATGGAAGTAGTTGTGTTCACTTAGAGACACCTGACGCACAAAAACCACACAGCATTCATGCACAAAATGCATTTTGACCCTTTTACACATCCTGAGGAAGAGGAAAAGTGTATAAAAAGAATGAAAAGTGTATATATGGGGGTAAAAAAAGAGATGCTGTCAAAGTGACTCGGCTCGGGCCCTGCAGGTTCAGTAGTTGGGGAAACATCCAGGTGGTCTTTGTGAGGGTGGCAGGTCAGACTGTTCAGCACGTTTTGTTTTCTTGTGAGAAATATAAAATAGAGATGGAGCAAAATTTAAAGAATCAGCTGATGTGGAGATTTCTTCTTTCAGCTGTAAATCCATTTTCTGTCAAAGCAAGCATCGGCTGGTCAAGAGAAAAATTTTGAATGTCTTACAGTGGCCTGTATCCTGAGAAAAACAGACATGAACGCTTTATGTTTTGGAGGGCAGCAACACGTGACAGTGTCCAAGTTGTCGGAAGTTTTCTTACAATTGTTGCGCTTATTTATGTGGCATTTTTATGTCGCAAAATCAGCCCAGTCAAGCTGACCTGTTTTCTGATAAGCTGTTTTTTTTTTTTTGGCATATTCTATTTTGCTTTTCAATTTATCCTAAATGACCGGTGAGGTGAAAAACCCCAGTGTAGTTCCTTTTAGAAACAACATTTAACACTTACGTTTGTACGTTGGTGAGATTTGTTTGTCATGACTAATATTAATGTCTTTACCCAAAGGAGTGGAATGAGAGGCTGGCCTTGCTTGCAAAGGAGAAGGCGGGCTCATGCCACACAAACCCCTCCCCTCAGCACTCGCCACCGTTTGATCACACCGGCTGGAACACACATCTCGCTCCCTATGGCGCCGCCTCATTTTCTGAAGTCATTGACTCCTGGTTTGAGGAGGGACAAGATTATCTCTACTTGAGTGGGAAATGTAGAGAGAACGCCACCTGTCAGCACTACACACAGGTATAGGTTATATGTATATGGACTGAAATCCTTGAGCTGTTTGAAAACTTTCATTTTTTAGTCAAGTCCTGATGTACTGTAGCTCAATCCCTCTGTTGTTGTGTAGCTGGTCTGGGCCACTTCCAGTCATGTTGGCTGTGCCAGCCACCTGTGTCTGAGAGACGGAGACCTCTGGGAGCTTTTCGTCTGTGCGTATGCCCCTGGGTAAGAATTAAGCGACAAAGCGCTGGCATTTTTCCCCGAATCCGGGGATGTTAAATTCAGATGAAATCAGAATAGAAGAAACACAATACCTGTATTTATTTATTTATTTAATTTATTTATTTGTAAGGGACAAGAACAGAGAACACTGACAGTTGCAAAAGCAGTGTACTGTACATGTGTGTGTATAGCCGAAGCTAATGTCCAACACCAGTCCCTTGATGAGCAGTCTTCAGGTTTGAGTCTTCATTGACACTAGAAAGACAGGCTCCACTTCCCCCAATCCTGCCCTCACGAGTTTATTGAAAATATCAATATTAAAATGAAAACCCTAACCCTTAAAAGAGTTCATTCAGACTTAAGTTTTTGTATTCTGATGCTGAGACGATCATAAGAAACCGATGTACATGAGGGTCTCACATTAAATCTAACATTAAATCCTTAATCTGCCAGGAGACTTAGCCCCTGAGCTGCTATTTCAGACCCTCTCCCATCTGAGAGGCCAGATTTCTCCTTTTGCGTAATGTTACTATGCAGAATTTGTGCTCTGCAGTGTGTGTTTGTGTTGCTGCAGGGGTAATTGGGAGGTGAACGGTCATCTGGTGGTGCCCTATAAGACAGGGCTGTACTGCTCCCTCTGCACCTCCTCCATGTCTGGCTGCTTTAAACTGTGGGACCACGTAGGAGGGTTGTGTGGTAAGACAACAGTATTCACAACCTTGAGCCTCTAAAGGAAAGGACTACAGTCACAAGCACTGTTTCAGCCTTTGCCCTCAGTCTTTGCGGCAGAGTTAAAGTATTTCATTCTAGTTATCCTTAAAGGTGTTACTTACAACTTGAAATGAGAAATTTCTGTTAGCATACATGTACTGCTTGATTATACTGTCACAAACTTGATTTCTGCAGTGTTTGGTAATTTGATGCTGTTTTAGAGAGGTACAGGGTCTTCCTGTAACTTCAAGGGAATTTTTGCACATATGACATATCTTTCCTACTATATGCAAAGATAGTCTTATTTCACACAGCTGAGCAGTCTGTAAATACCATAGTATTTGTGTTTACAAAATATTTGGGCTGTTCAATACCACCTCTCGTCTGAGCAGGGTTTTTTTTATTCATATGAAATGAAAGGTTTTGAGTGCTCCGCGGTGTCCTGTTTATCATTTGATTAAATATCAGCTCTGTTGATGATGACAGCTGATTAGCAAATTTGGGAAAATTTACATCAACTGTGCAATTTGCAGCGAATGTTGTCATGCAGGTATTTTCAGTTAATGTTAAGAAAAATAACAGAAACACGTTCTTCCCAGGACACCTCATTCAGATATTCTGAATAGAGCACAAACAACAACTTAGGTGTAGGCAGTGGGAAATGTCAGGGAATATCAAAGTGTCTCATAAGTATACACTTTATATGTTGTATGTAAGTGTGTGTATTTGTTTCAGAGACCCCAAGGAACCCATGCCGTATGAGCTGTGGTCAGCATGGCCATCTTAATGTCTCAACCTGCAAGTGTCAGTGTGACCAAGGGTTCACCGGCCGCTTCTGCCAGGGTAACACTCTTCAGCATTGTGTGCTTATGTATCAAAATGCTGTATGTATTGAGCAACGCTGACTTTCATGGACATTCTGTTTATAGTTATAGAGCCGTAAAGATGCATCACTGAACTGGATCTATCTAAGATCTTTTAAAATCTTAATATAGTAGAGAAACATCGTTCACTTTACTAAACAGCTGCTGTTCCACAGTACGGTGCAGCGTGCAGTGTGTGCACGGTCGATACAAAGAAGAGGAGTGCTCGTGCCAGTGTGATGTTGGCTATGGGGGTGCTGAGTGCGCAGGTAAGCGCACGGTGGTTTATCATGGGTGTATGTGCATCTTTGTGTTTTCATGTACCTCAGCACTTTGCACTGTGAGACACAGAGTGGTTTTCCTCTACAAAAAAATGAAACCAAATAGTAAATGTCAACCAGTAAAAAGTGTCCGCTGCAGAATTCACACACACACACACACACACACACATACACACACACACAAACTTACGAGTATTTGTCTTTAGAGCTGCCATGTCTGCTGATATGTTGCTATCATCATTCAAATGAAAGAATAAGCAGCAGACGCTTTCTTGTTATGTATTATAAATGGGTGATGAAACTTGTAAAGCTTGTTTCTACAAATTTTCATCCAGATATAGTAACAATTTGTGATGGTTTCCTATAGCCAAGTTGAATTTGATTGTTTGACCAGCAATCCAAATATATCTAACTGTTGTTCTCAGCTAAAAGGAAAAAAACAACAACATTTGATTCAAGTCTGTACTATGAGCTTGAGCCAAGATGGATGTTCGGTTCCATTATTTCTGTTTTCACCCGCTTTGAGCCTCACCGTGTGCTGGCTGTCGGTGTTCCAACAGAGAAGCTGAGGTTTCCCTTCCACAGCTGTGATGTCTGGATAGACGGCGAGTGCTTCATGGTGTCTTCAGAGGCTGACACCTACTATGGAGCCAAGAGTCGCTGCCAGGTGAGAGACAGGTGTGTGCTGCCCACTGAGACAGTGAGAGGCTCTGCAGCAACAGTGCATTGTGTTTCTCACTTTGTGTCTGTAGAGTTTTCTGTGAGTGTGTTTACAGTATAAAGAGTGTGTTTGTGCTTTCAGCAGGGTATTTGCTTTGTTTGAACCACCAGGAGAGAGGGGGTATTCTCGCTCAGATCCACAACCAGAAGGTTCAGGACATTCTGGCCTTTTTCCTTAGCCACCTGGAGACGAACAATGAGGTCACCAACTCTGACTTTGAGACACGCAACTTCTGGATCGGTACAGTCTTCTATCTCTGTCATTTGTCTCCAGATACATGTATAACCATGAAACCAGGATACGTACTCAAACATTTTCTCATGTACCACTCTACAACACACATTTTATTCAAGGTAACGTGTGATGTGGTGTATTCATTATCCCACAAGCGAATTTCTCTTTTCGCCTCCCTCCACGAAAGCACAGACAGTGTCAATAATGTAATTTTTACATGGTGTTGGTGCAGACAGCCTAATAGGCTAACCACTGAACTAGAGCAAAGGTTCAGCTACAGAGCCAAAACACCGCCCTGGAACTGGTAGGGAATTAGCAGCTTGCTCAAGGGCACTTCAACAGGGAGAATGTGTGGGCTTGAACTCAGGTCCCTAGGATGAAGAACTGTCTTGCTGTGTCCTAGAGTATATTTTTACTTACAGTAAATGGACACTCTTCCACTCTTTTGCCCAGAATTACTAGGTAATATGGAAGTAGCAGGGATACTCTTCTGTAAAACATCTCATGTAATTATAACAAACATAACATGAGCATGAGAGAGAGAGTGAGAGCAATATTTTCTGTCCACAGGTCTAACATATAAACCTCCAAAGGATTCATTTCGCTGGGACACAGGAGAGATCCCAGCCTTCAGCAGCTTCGCCTTTGGACAGCCTGACAACCACGGGTATGGCGTCTCTTCTCCCTCTACTCAACAGCTAACACACATTAAGCTGTACTGTAGTATACATAGACACAGTGGATATAAACTCATACAATATCTCTGTCAACTAAGTGCTGGGAAACATCCTCAATTTTTACCCCAGGCAGTCAAGTAGAACTGCATTTTTTTTCTCTATATGTGACACATTTTCCCTGATGTATGTAAGATGCATCTGCCTAAGTATTTGCAACTTGTGCAAGGTTCTGCTTATTTGCAAGAGACTACTGTGGCTCAGTGGTAATGAATGGTCATGTGTCATGTGTCTTTTTTACTATTTTACACCTGAAATGAAATCCAGCACTAAAGGAAAATATAAGCTGACATATTCAAATTACATGATTCATAAATATATAAATTATACTATTATTAAGCCAGGCAGACGTAGTGAAGTTGAAGGCTAGTCTGTAATCCTCACATTGACCACAAGGTGTCTCTCTGTCTCTTTTCTTTCTTGCATATTTACCTAGTTATCTATCATCTGTCCATCTCACTCTCCTCACTCACTCACTTCTGTTTCTTTGTCTCTGCCTAGCTTTGGGAACTGTGTAGAGCTGCAGGCATCGAGTGCCTTTAACTGGAACGACCAGCGCTGTAAAACACGAAACCGATACATCTGCCAGTATGGTGAGGCTCCTCTGGGAAAGATGGGATGAAAGAGTTGGTGGGGCAAAGGAACAGTTTTATTTTGTAGACCTGGATTGACAAGTGTAAGGGAGTCCCTTATGTGATGAAGGTCAAGACCAGAATCCAAAACAGCTCCACTGACCTGCCAGTGGATTTTGAACACATTTTTATATGTATGACAAAAACTCACACTGGCAAATACCTGGGAAGACAATTACAGTTTTACACAGTGAGCAATGTAGGTGTTTTTATGACTCACAAAGATGAAAATCACTTTTATTAGCTGGAATAAGTTGCTACCCACTGCCATAGATCATCAATTGCATATTTAAAACCCTATCTTTTTCTATGAGCCAGTTCTTAATGATTTTCTCACAACTCCTCAATTAATTATTAACCCCAGTTTTTGGGCACTGTGCTCATTGGTTTCTGTCTGTTGTTGGTTAATTTGTCTTCTGTAGAAAAATGTAGGCCCATTTGGTTGCTCTAACTGGACACTAGGTTGGGTGTTTTTTAAAGTCCTATTTAAAATATTTTTTCTTTTTTTTTTTTTGTTATCAAAGTGACCAGTTTTCCTAACACCCATTCTCTTATATAATCTGGCGCCCTTAGAGTTATTGTTGTCATTCCTTCCATCTGCTGTGCTCAAGCTGTCTAGATGATTAGCGCTAATGTACTCTTTGTAAAGCCTCCGTCAGTGACAATCAACATAGGGCGAAGTGTTAAATGTTAATCCGATGTGTCCGTTAATGATCTGAACACAGCATTTAATTCTCAGTGTGGCACTGCTCACGCATTTAAATAAGGCACTCTTTCAAAATCAATGGCACTCACTGCTCACCATCAAGAGCCTTTCAGGGATCAATATATGTCAGCCCCACAAAAGCTTGTGGTGTTTAGACACACACACATACCACTTACATTGATTGTGAGGAATAAGATGGTGGTAGATGTTTGCCTTTTTTGTGTGTTAAAGTGGCTGGTCTGCAGTCTCCTATTGATCATGCAGTCAGTGGGGCAAGGATGACATTTTAATGTCTGCTTTTTGAAAAGCTCTTAAAAGAACAATGTGTAGGATTTAGTGGCATCTAACGGTTACAAGACAGAATGCAGAGAACAGCAGAAACTCATCCTGCTACGGAGGCTTGTGGACTCCAACTCTCTCAAATTTAGTAAATCATGGCATCGAAATCTGATATGACATCGATAAGTGACAAGGTCCTTTTATTTGGCATTTTACGAAGTTATTTATACTGCAAAACATTATAACATACACATAATGTAAGAATATTAGCATTAATTGTGGCAATATGATATCCTCGTATATCCCCAAATTGTTGTCGAAGAACCTACATGTGAGTTAAACTCTATGTTGCTATGAGAGTTTTTGTCAATATTGGAAAAGGTTTTTTCTGTAGCTGACAGAAAATCCTTACAGTCATGCAGAAAGGCTGGTTGGGGCCACAAGATGTCAGGTTGAGCTGTAGCATTTTCTGGAGCCTGTGAAAACTGGTCAGAAAGTTGAGTCTGAAGTTGATGATTTTCCACTGTAAAGTGTTGAGATGGACCTTTAACCTGCCAAATTAAAACTGAACCTCAAAGGACAGAAAGATTCGCCTAATGTCACAAGAAAAGAAGGTGATCGAGAAGTGGAGCATGACTATGCAATGGACATAACACTGCTAAAGCACGGAGACAACTCTGCATTGCCAATGCCAAGCAAGAAGCCTGTGGAAAAGAAGTTTAAGTCAACAGATGATGGGGGAAGTGTTGAAGTCTCTATTAAAACCAAATTGGAGGCTACACTAAGCCTTGAAAATAGAGTGGATGAGCAGCTGGCAGACTTCAGCAAGCAGACAAAACAAAGCACCGCCATGATTGCAAGCTTAAGGAAGGCAGTCCATTTCAACACAGAACAGGTGAAAGAATACAAAAAGAAACCTGGAGAAATAAAATGAACAAATATGCAAAAAGAACAGCAAACTTAAAGAGAGTTACAGAACGAGAAAGATGCAGAATGAGGTGGTGTCTCTGGATCAAAGTCTTGGAATGGAAAAAAGACATCAGAACGCAAGTCAACTAAATCCTCGGCATCAGTGTCCCTGATATGGAGTCAACGATGGAAGACATGGTTTACATTGTGCAAAGACTTAGTAGAAAGCTGGACAGTAAGAACAGATATGTCATCATTCTGGGAAGCAAGAGATCTTGCAATGGGGCAAAGACCCTCCAGTTTGCAAGGATAAAAGCTTTTGTTTTGCTGAAGTGCCACCATGGAAGAGCTGAGAAACAAAGAAAAGGCTGTGGCCCCAAACTGAACAAATGAAAACCAACATTCTTCCGGGGTCCTTATGGATCCATCGAATTGGAGATGGCAGGTGAGATCATGTTCTTCTGACAGTGAGATGGTGGAAAAAAAATATTGATGGGTCATTGGGAGATCCAGAATTCACTATCGATTGGTGAGTGATGAGATTCTGAAATATGTTTCTCAAACTACAATCTCTAAATAAAGGATATTGGCAAGTTAACACCAGACTGTTACAGAATGATTTCTATTGCACTCAGATCAGAGAAATGCAGTAATAAGGGATATCGTAAATAATGAATTCATTCAAAGTAGCAATGGTAAATGGGAATTTGTTAAATTCAAAGTAAGAGTCTTTACCATAAACTTCAGCAGGGACATTAAGAGAATATCAAAGTAACAGGAAATAAATCAGCGCTATGTAAATCTGAACTGAACAATCAAGAAAAAAGTAGGTCGGTGGAGTTACAAAGTCAAGTTAGATGATCTTTATCTTGAAAGACGACTCCGAGATCATTTTTATCATTTTTCATAAAGATGTAAGAGATTTATTATTCAAAGCTTTAAAGAGGGTGTATAGAGAAGAAAGAGCTGATGTCAAGTATAAAACAGGGTTTAATCACCCTGTTTAATCATTATAAAACATTTTCTGTTGCTATTGCTGCGAGGCGGCTGAGGAAAGGAATTTCAGCCACAATTAGTGAGAATCAGGTTTTATTAAAGGAAGGTCAGTTCATAATAACATGAGACTTGTATTAGATTTACTAGATTATAGCTATATGATTCAAGAAAGTGGATTTATTTCTTGTTTAGATTTTTATAGAGCATTTATAAAAATTCTGTAGAATATCGTTTCATATTGAAAACTGTACATTACTTTGGATTTGGAGAGGAATGTATAAATGGAATTGAAATGCTGTATAATGGAGTGATCAGTTCTGTAGCTCAAGGCTATGGCACTTAAGATGAAGAGGGGAATTGGCTACATCAAGGATGTGGCTGCTCACTGTTATTATTTATAATGGTAGCAGAGATGTTATCTATATGAAACACAATCACAATGATGGTTTAAATGTGATGAGAAGACAAATAATAATACGTTAGTTAGAAGAAGACACTTTAAAAAAATGCAATGCAATCAAATTCCCTTTGCTTCAGTGTCTATTAACCAGTTTTCAAAAGCCTCAGGCCTACAGCTGAATTTAGATACTGTAAACCTGAGATGTTAGCTTTACATGATCATCCGCTGCAGACATTATTTAATGTAAAGATTAAGAAGAATGTCAAATATCAGGGCCTGTTATTTCTAAGGATAATAAAATGAAAAATATAGACGAGTGTAATTCGCTTCTAGACAGGTGGCTCACAGCACTGAATCAGGCCAACTTTAAATTTATATGGAGGAACAAATGTCAGTACATAGGGAAGAATGATATGGATCAAAATTATGAATACAGCAATGGGAATATGATTTTGATATCATAAATGGTTTCTTGAAATTGAAATGGCTAAAACCGTTTATTAAGAATAGACACTCTTTTTGTCCCCGTTGTGATTTTTCAAAAGATGGGTGGAATAGGCTTTTTACTACGTGATTTTGGTTGTAGTTCTTTACTGCTGGCTGTTAATGTTACTGCTTTCCATCAGCAAGTACTTCTCTGTTGGAAATTAATATATCAACATAACTTCATACCACATAACACACCAGTTTGGAACAAAAGCTACATATCACTCAGTAGAGAATATGTGTACATTGAGGAATGGAGATCCTATGGAATTTTGGCTGTTACTTATTTAATGGATGATAATGGCAATTTGATACAGCATGATAAGTTTTGTCAGAAATTCCCACTCCAATGTACGGACAAGACATATAATAGAATGATAAAATCTCTCTGAGATCAGTGGTTAAAGAAGACATTCTGTACTCTAATGTCTCTCCAGGGCTGAGGCAGCTTTGTATCGAAGGATTGTGACAATAAATGTACCGACAGTTATTAGACACATTATATTAAAGGAATGTCATGCTAACCCAGTAAGAAGAAAATATGTTTGAGAGGTTGAGAAAATAATTTTCATTTCTGTCATGACAGTCAAGAAATTCGAGGGAACAAAATTATAATTATGCTTGGTATAATTCTAATAGGGTAGTATACAACTAATAATAGTATAATAACAATAGAATAATAGTAATAGTATAACAATACATGAAGAGATAACAGTCCCAGTCTCAGTTTAAAAGCAGTCCACATATATTCCAGTTAAGGTGTATTCAGGTATTCCGGTAGTCCTTATTGGTAAAGGGCAGAGAGTTAAGAATAAAATAGAGAAAAAAAAAACAAAAGCATGTTTAGTCCTCAAGCGGTTCAGTTAGTTCAGCGCAGTTCAATGTCAGCAGCAGGTCTAGCAGAGGCAGATGAATTACAATCTGATAGCACCTGGCAGGAATGACTTCCTGTAGTGCTTTTTTACACAACAGACTCAAAAATGGACTTGTTTTGGGGAACGAGTCTGTTGCTCAAGGTGCTCTTAAGCTTGGCTAACATATTGTTTAGGGGTGGGAGGCTTTTCTTGATGATCTCCGCATCACTCCCACTGATGCAGACTGAAGAAAGTGGGGCCTTCATCTTCCTGAAATCCACCCTAATCTTCTTGGTCTTGGCCACGTTCAACTGCAGCTGTTTTTTCTGACACCACTTCACAAAGTGATCCACCAGGCCCCTGCACTCCTCCTCCTGGCCACCGTCCACTCACCCAACAACTGCAGTGTCATCTGAGTATTTCTGCAGATGAGAGGATTCAGACTTGTACTTGAAGGAGAGGGGATAGAGTAGTCCCTAATGTTACTCAGCTGACAGTCAGACTCTCAGGACTGTAGCCTCACAAACCGTGGTCTGTCGGTCAGGTCGTCTTCAATCCTTGACACTGTAATGCTTAAAACGTAATACTTTAATACATCTTGGTACCTCGGTAGTTAGCATGGTTTCTCTTTGTGTAAGGTGGGAAACATAAATAAGAACTAGATCATGACCAACAGTAGTGTAATAGTAAGGCTGTAGGATGAAAGGCAAGCTGGCCCTTTGTGAGGTCATCAGACAACAAAAATATGCATATTTCACACAGGCTCTTGAAATAAAAAACAAATTTCTCTGGAGCAACTCAGAGTGAAATGAATAGATTTGAGTGATTATGAGCACCCCATCACCACCACCACCACCACACCACTGTAGTAATTACCAGCCTGTGTTGCTGTGTTGTGTTAATCAGTAATAAAATTATAAATGGATATCACACAGCCTGAGGCAGGTGCAGAGCTGTGCATCTTAGGAATATTATCTCTATGTCTGTATTTAGGTGTGCACATGCAGGGAAAGGCATCAGTTTTATGCTCCACTAGCATACAATATATGTTGTGTATTATTAACATGCTGAAGGATTACCAGGGAGTTATGACGGCAGACTTTTCCCTTCATAGTTATCTGTTTTTATTTTTAATTTTATCTCTAGTACTTTTGTGCTCAACATGTTTGCACGTTGTACATATCTGTTTGTGTGTGTGTATGTGTGTGTGTATGTGTGTGTACTTTCACAGCTTCAGAGCACATTGCCCTGTGGGAGGCTGGCTGGTGAGGAGCTGCAGCACTGAATGGATTTTTCAATGGAGTGAAACCAGGCATATTTGTAATGCATTGGTTGGGACACCGCCCACTTCGATCACCAATCCCTGTACTACTGCACGTTCTTAAATTGTCATGCATTGTACTTTGATCATTATATTTAGATGTATGTCCAGGTTTGAATTTAGAGTGCCAAGACTTTATTGTTAATGGTTTGTGAGCATGTTAATTAGATAATGCATTGCTTCATACATTTCTGCTAAAATGAAAAGAAAGCCAATCATGAACAGCATTCAATTCAATTCTGTCCACACCCAGTTGGTGTTTAATCCCAGCAAAAATCGTAGTACCTCTTTAACAAGAAAATGTTTTGAGTCCAGCTCACCATGGCCAAACAAATCCTTACAAAAACATTTTCAAGCTCTCAACAACTTTTATTATTACCAGTAATATGCAAAACAGTTTCTCCATCAAGCTGAGTTAATTGTTGTTCCAGGATTTTACTGTAAGCCAGTTTATAAATTGTAAGGAGTATTACAGCCAGCCCAGCAGTTTACTTCATAATTCAAATGAATTTTGGCATGACCACTATCCTATACAGGGTACATTACTGATGTTGTTGTATCGAAATTCTCTTTTTCCCATTGTCCAAAGAGCAGGGTCAGAGTGCAGGGTCAGGCCAGCTGGAAGGGATCCAGTATGTTGCTCAGGGACACAACACAGCTTTGTCAAAATTTGTGTTGAACCCAGGTTATCTGGTTGTGAGCCATTCTCTCAAACCACTTGGGTCCCCTGCAACTACCTGACAGGTTCACTGTACTGATACCTTCCAAGACAGCGAACTGTGGTTTTGGATCAAAATAATATATGGACTTGAATTTCAGATATCACTTTGCCCTCTCCCAAATAGCACATTGTTTTCTGCCAGTTTTGTCATTGACTGATATGGGGAAAGTCATTTGTGCCTTTACTTCTTCACATCTCCTGCAATTGTTTTTTGTGCTGGCAATAAATGTCTCTTTCACGTCCCCGCTTGTTAAAGATGCAGCAGCTAGAATTTCAGCCGGTCCTAACAGGCGAAATCACATCACTCCAATTCTGGCGTCTCTATGCTGATTACTAGTGAGGTCTAGAATTGATTTTAAGATTTTTTGATCACCTTTAAAATACAGTTAAGTGCGTCCCACGGCTATATTGCAGATATGTTGATCTCCTGTGAGTCAGTGTGCAGCCTCAGATCCAGGGAGGCAGGATCACACTGACCGTTTCAAAATCCAGGCTTTAGACTTTGGATGACCAAGATTTTGCCAATAGGGCCCTGAGGCTTTTGAATAACCTGCCTGAAGAGCTCGGTCTAGCAGACTCAGTGTCATCTTTCAAATCACTTCTTTTTCTTCTATTTTATGAGGAATTGCTTTTTGGTGATGTCTCTAGCCTATTATTTATTTCCTTTTAACTCTCACTGTTTTATATTTTCTTACCTTTAATCTTGTGTTGCCTTGAATTTACTTGTTTTATGATTTTGTTTAACTGAATTTTATTTTGAAGCATGTTGTAAACAGTTTTTAAAAGTGAATAAAGATTGTATTTTTTGTTGCTATTGTCTATTATTTGTACAGATTTAATTTCACTTTGGTTAATATTTAGCATTTGATTCCATTGTAATCTAATTAATCTCATTGTATACCACCAGTTTTCTGATTGCCACAATCACATCTGTTATACAACAATTAAAAGAGATTTCCCATTAGTGTAGTTTGCAGAATAACAAATGATAGCATTAAGCCTTGCATGCCCAAACCTCATTCCACACTTTGTTTTACTTAAAGGGGTATTGCAACAAGGCATAGGTCTCTGGCACAGATTACCCTGACCTGTAATTTACACACGGAAAGTCACAATAGTCATCTTTCCACTGTCCTACCACTGCGAGCTAGAGCTTTCTTTGAGCCAGATGGTGTTAATGGCCCTTGGCCCCAAGCCATGAGAACAAAAACCATTCGGATTTCCGCTGTTGTGCCCATAACCCCACAGTCACCGCACTAACTCGCCCATCACATGTCGCCTTGGAGTAAACGTCACACATCCCATCCATGCACACAAGTGGGAAATAGGAAGCATACTCAGACCTCAGTTTATTCAGTTTCTTGCAGACCTGTCCCATTGTGCGCTGGATCCCCACTACTTCCAGCTCTCTCACTATATATTGCATTACGTCCCCAATTCAGCAAACACCATTGATTTGACATTGGACATTATCCTTTGCCCAGATAGTGAGCAGAGCCCTAATGTCCATGTTGTTCTCCAGTTTTCTTTTCTCCATTATTCTTCTGCTACAAAACCAAGCTGCTGCAACTGCACCTATCACCCCCCATGACCCTTAACTCCATCTCAGACCTCGGTTTGCCATGTCTGACCCATGGGTGTTTGGTAGGCCATTACCACCTAGAAACTGGCCCTGACATAGCCCCACTGAGGCGCAATCCAAGATTGGAAGTGACAATGGGAATGCAACTGGCCTTGGCATGCACTAGCATGCCTCCGTTTGGCTAATAAATACGGGGAAGCTAACTAATCAGAGTTGAGATAGCACCTTCTTTCATTGTTGAGCAGTTGAAAATGTGTAGAGGAAGGACTACTGTATGTTTTTGAAGATTGGGAGTGTTTTGAAATTCAAAGTGAGAGATCTGGGTTCAAAGCAGAGTACAGGCCAGAAGGTCAATTTTGAAAACCAGAAATCTCAGAGGGCTTCTGGTGAATGAATCATTGAGCACGTTTACATGCACACCTTATTCCTGTATTAACCGGAATATTCGCAATATTCCGGTTGCGCACGTGTCATGTAAACACGCACCGAACCCGATTAAGGTCATATTCCGGTTGGAGAGAATTCCGAATAAGCCCCCTGGAATATTCCTGTTCCAACCGGAATATTGGGGCATGTAAACACCTTAGTCGGAAAACTCCCCGAACCGGAATATTCAGTCACGACTGCGCATGCTCGACTCACAAGGAATTCTGTGGCGTCTTTGTTGCTATGGTTACCTGCAAGCGGGGAAATGGCAGGGCGAACAGCAGCAAGAGCCAGGAGACTGCAGTCCACCTTCAGCTAATGAAAGACTTAAATATCACGGAGGATATCGATGGGAGAAAACATAGAAATAGCGACAGAAGAAGAAGAAAAAGAAGACGACGAGGAAGAAGACTTCTTCGTCTGTTTTTCCGGCAGACCAGACGCTCAAACGCGTACTGCTGCCCCCCGCGGCTGAGTGTCGCATTACGTCAGAGAGTGGAATACGCTGAAACACGGGGGCATGCCAAGTAACATGTAAACGGAATATTCCAGTTGCCGCGGCGCAGTTACCTTAACCGGAATATTGAGCCGAACCGGAATATGGGGTGCATGTAAACGTACTCATTGATTGGTAACCCTACCAATCCCCAGAGATACTGTATATAATCATCATTTCGAGTTTATTGCAAGGAGAAAAGTTTTGCAAAATGTACTTGTTTATCAGCAATCTATGTGATTAATATTTGATTGCAAACACAATTAGCCTGTGTATTCAAGTGTATTCAAGATGTGCTGGCTGTTGTAATGCACAGCTGTTCTTGAAAAGTCTGTGTGATTGGGAAAACCAGCCTAGTTTTGTTAATTATATTCAGCATGCTGGAGAGCGAGGGAGTTGTGAGTGATGGACATTCCTCCGTGTAGGCCAAGATGATCAGTGGATTCAAGACAAAAGTGCCCAGCAGCATTGTGTTGATTGTAGTTCTGCTTCACTCTATTGCCAGTGGTGTGTGTGTGTGTGTGTGTGTGTGTGTGTGTGTGTGTGTGTGTGTGTGTGTGTGAGAGAGAGAGAGAGAGAGATATTTAAATGTGGATCATGCCGGTATTTATCTATCTGTTTAACTGAGTAGCTCTCAGGTCCCTCCAGGGGACAAGAGGGACACGGTGCAGCCCTCTCTGTAGACAGAGACAGAGCGCGTCCTACTGGCTGCTCCTGGAGAAGATGGAAGAGAGGGATGAAGGAGGAGTGGGGCTGCAGAAACAGGGGTTAGGCCAGCCACTGTGCGGTCGAGTGGTACAAATGAAGGTTACTGGGTTGAGCAAGTGGGTGGAAGAGGAGCGAGACAACCTGCTATGGAGTCTCTCTGTTCTACTGACTTTGTGTACTGTCCATCAGACTTAGATGAGTCACTCTAATGAATGTTCAGCTTCATCTGCACTGCGGCCAGAGAGCACTTTTTGATATCATAGAGTCATCGGTACATGTTTATATTAGCCATCTAGCAGGAGAAAAGAGAAATTATGGATCTAGTGTATGCACTAAGGGAAATGTATTGTATAATGAACTTTTTGCTGATGTATTAGTGCATACATATGGCAGCCTCTGTGACTAAGAGAGTTTGAGACCTTGTGTGTGTGTAAGAGCATATGTGTGTGAATCTTAGCCTCAGACCTGGTGCTAGCGCAGCCTCCTGCTGGTCTCATGGTGCCTCCTGATAAGCTGGCGCTGTAGAGGGTTTCAGAATGGTGCTAGTGCCAGTGGAATTAGCTTCCATTGTCATGGTAATGACAGTGATACTCTTGCCCCCGTCCAACTCAGACCAGCCATTGTATGGAAACAGGAATGCAATTTCTCCTGCAGCAGCAAGAGGAAGCAGGATGACAATCCTCTGTGAGAGTGAAAGGTCCCTAAATGACTCTCTATTCAGGCGAGGCTGAGGGGCCAGCAGCCAATTAAAGTGGGAGCAGCATAACAGTGCCATCCCAAAGACCTAGGGCTGTTTCTAAACGCTCACATTAGGGAATACACTTAAATACACACATACTGACACACACCTCGCAGCTGTTTTCTAATCTAAAGGCTCTTACGAAGTTGATTCTCTCAGAAGCGCAAGCAGTTTTGCACTATATAACTCTGTGTTTTCCTCAGCAAAATGTGCACAGCAGAAACATGAGTTTTTGATTTGAACATACACTATATTGCCAAAAGTATTCGCTCGGCTGCCTTCACACACATATGAACATGAGTGACATCCCATTCTTAAACCATAGGATTTAATATGATGTGGGCCCATCCTTTGCAGCTATAACAGCTTCAACTCTTCTAGGAAGGCTTTCCACAAGGTTTAGGAGTGTGTTTATGGGAATTTTTGACCATTCTTCCAGAAGTGCATTTGTGAGGTCAAACACTGATGTTGGACAAGAAGGCCTGGCTCGCAGTCTCCGCTCTAATTCATCCCAAAGGTGTTCTATCGGGTTCAGGTCAGCACTCTGTGCAGGCCAGTCAAGTTCTTCCACACCAAACTCGCTCATCCATGTCTTTATGGACCTTGCTTTGTGCACTGGTGCGCAGTCGTGTTGGAACAGGAAGGGGCCATCTCCAAACTGTTCCCACAAAGTTGGGAGCATGAAATTGTCCAAAATGTCTTTGTATGCTGAAGCATTAAGAGTTCCTTTCTCTGGAACTAAGGGGCCGAGCCCAACGTCCGAAAAACAAGCCCACACCATAATCCCCCCTCCACCAAACTTTACACTTGGCACAATGCAGTCAGACAAGTGCCGTTCTCTTGGCAACCATCAAACCCAGACTCGTCCATCAGATTGCCAGACGGAGAAGCGTGACTCGTCACTGCAGAGAACACGTCTCTACTGCTCTAGAGTCCAGTGGCGGTGTGCTTTACACCGCTGCATCCGATGCTTTGCATTGTGCTTGGTGGTGTAAGGCTTGGATGCAGCTGCTTGGCCATGGAAACCCATTCCATTAAGCTCTCTGCGCACTGCTCTTGAGCTAATCTGAAGATCACATGAAGTTTAAAGGTCTCAAGCTATTGACTCTGCAGAAAGTTGGCGTCCTCTGCACACTATGCGTCTCAGCATCCGCTGACCCCGCTCTGTGATTTTATGTGGCCTACCACTCCGTGGCTGAGTTGCTGTCGTTCCCAATCGCTTCTACTTTGTTATAGTACCACTAACAGTTGATTGTGGAATATGTAGTAGCGAGGAAGTTTCACAACTGGACTTACTGCACAGGTGGCATCCTATTACATTACTATTACAGCACCATGCTGGAATTCACTGAGCTCCTGAGAGCGACCCATTCTTTCACAAATGTTTGTAGAAGTAGTCTGCATGCCTAGGTGCTTGATTTTATACACCTGTGGTCATGGAAGTGATTGGAACACCTGAATTCAATGATTTGGATAGATGAGCGAATACTTTTGGCAATATAGTGTATCTTAATATTGGAGTTGGGGGACTTGTCAGTGGGAGTTTTTAAGCAGAATAGATACAGTCCCAAACACTGTCCATCATGGTAAAATCCTTTAATGGTGTTTATGGTATCAGTCTCCCCTGATCCCTACAGACATTTATTTGACAGCAGAGTCCAAGTCTTGATGGAGGGTGAAGGGCTTTTGAAGTGTGAGGAAACTGGAGGCGTGCTGTGGGGCTCTGTGGGCCTTTCACTGAGAAGAAGAACCCAGGCGAGTTTGTTTAAAGCAATGATACTGATAATCACAGTACTAACGATTACTCAGAGATTCTCCTCAGACAAAAACACTCCTCTTGAATGCCTCATTTATTTTGCTGCCGCGCTCGCTCTCCTGTCCTCTTTTTCCCTCTTTGTCTCTCTCCTACTTCACACGCCCATGCTCCATCCTTTTCATAAGCCCAAATTTTTGCTCTCTCTCAGCATAATAATTCTTATCAAGAACATATACTTGTAATCAGCATTATAAAAGCCTGCTTTCTTGATGTGGTTCATGACAAGAACATGACAGCTTACACATGGGTAGAGTGCAAACTGTTAAAAAAAAAACTGAAAATTTGTCAAGTCATTGAGTTACAGAGAGGTTAATTGATGATGTGTATTCGTGAGCCAGCTTGTGAGTTACTTTGACAAGGCGTTCCCTCAGCAGATTTTTGTCAACAGGGTTTTTGAAAATGTAAGAAAATTACTTGTGTCGCAAAAACAAAGACGTGTGATACTACACTATATAGTTTATTCAACAGCATGACCTCCACTAAACAATACATGATTATAGAACCACCCACAGTTAATACAGGCAGAAAGCTAAGTATCCACATAGTAGCTGTTCTGTTTGTGTTCAAGTACCTACCAAGCTGTCAATCACTAAAAATTCATAAATGTGCAGCAGAAAAGTTTGACAGAAATGCAAACATATGAGAGCAAGAATGTAAGTTAACATGCCCGACATAATAATGACAAGAAATCATTCATCTTTGCTGTAAATGCAAAATACAGCAGTGTGAAGCTGTTTTGATTCAAATACTTCCCCTGACTATTGCACTGCTCCTCTTCATGTATGTACTCTCTGACTTACACCTGTGTTGACCAGCCTTAACCTATCAGTAATTGTCAAATTGAATTCCAATATGTTGCAACCTTGCCGTCCAAAGACATGCAGTGGCACTTAATTTGTCATTCAGCCATTTAAAAGTAAATAATATATCCTTTTACAGCTATATGAAGAAGAGCTGTGATTCTCTTAAAGTGATGTGTAAGTTTAGTGATGCATTTGTCTGTATAAGTTCTTGAGCTCAATATAAGACCATACACTGCCACTCCAGTGTTGAACACAGAACCTCCATGTTTCACCTCTGCATTCAAGTGTGTTGCGTTCACAAAACAACTCTCAAATCATAGTTCTAACTGTGAACAAGTTAAAAACATTACTCAAAGAGAATCAAACAAGGAATCCATGGTTATAGTTCCTTTCCCTGTGTAAACTACAGGTTCAATTGCATTAATGATAAAGGAACTACTTTCCCATTTTCTTTGACCCGATCTACTTTCTCATTCAAACAATTATATTATGAAAAGTCAGCAGTCTGCAATTAAAATGTATTAGGCCACGGCTTCCTTATTTGATACTGAGTCATGTTTCAAACTTGTTAGCATATTGGAGTAAAAAGAGACTGCTAAATTGATACTCATCATTAGGCACTATATTGTCATGAAGAAACTGGACATAAGATCTAAATGGGAAATTAGCTGCCATTGGGTGTACTGCTGCATTGAAATGTATCAGCAAATGCCAAGTGCAGAATGTCTACCCATCTATTTGTGTGACAAAAAAATGATTTTTGATGAAAGCTCTCATCAGACAGGAAAATTCTTTTCTTAATGTAAATAGGGCTCTTATGTGTTTAAGCATTTTGTGATAGTCTCTGAAGGTTGCAATCAGTGTCCAATTAGAGCTCTTCAAATCTAAATGAAGGCTTCCAGCTGCATTGAGGGAGCAGTTGATAAAGGAGGAGGGGTAACTGCTTATGTGTCTGTGTATGTGAGATGAGGTGGATGATAGTTACAGGCAGAACAACACGGTGATTTACAATAACCTGAATGGATCAGGTAAGGACTAAGTGATCTCTTTGTGTCTTCACCTGCTCACGTTTCTGTTTCAGTCCGGCTGTTTACCTGAACTGGAACAGGGTTTGCATCTCAGCCGAGCTCCTCTCAGAGGCATGTGGGGATTCACATTGGCATTTCTCTGTTGATGTGGGACTGAAAGTAAATACTGAGGCCATTCACAGAGCCTCTATTGTGCGGGTAAGGTTGAATTATCTTTGAATTATCATTAATTGTTCTTCCCCGTGGCATTAATTCTTTTTTTATTTCAGTGCTCAAAATTAATTTGGACAAAGCCAGCTATAGGTTTGTAGAAGAAAAACTGACTTATCAGACACCGCTGTCAAATACGAACACAGTCTAATTTTATACCAAACCAATATTCAGACTATTCAGAGTACGAGACTGAATATTTTGCTGAGCCCTACTCATCATTAAACTAATATCTTTTTGTCCTTTATCTACATGATGGTCTTTCTTTCTCTGTCTCTCTGTCTCCGTCTCTCTTACCCGTCCCTGCTCTCTCACATGCTTTGTCTTTCTCATTTTCTCCTTTCGGTGCAGTCAGTATTGAGCAGCCCACAGCATTTGGGATGCAAGATGAACTTTGATAAGAGTTAATGAGAAAGCGGCATTGTGTAGGGAAAGAATGGCCCTGGCTGCACTCAAGAGCCTCCTCACCAGGAAATGGACCGTAAAGAGCAGCCGCCCACTCTGGGTCGGGGAGAGGAGAGGAGAGGCACAAGGAGGCAGGAAGAGAGGGAAGGACAGAGGAGAGACAGGAAATGAAGGGCAGAGGAGAGGAGGTGGAGAGGTGGGGATGAGGCAGAGAGGTGTGGAATAGAAGGAGGAGATGAGATAGAAGAATGAGGAAAGATTTTTATATTCAAAGAATTACTCTCTAAATTGTACTCAGCTTAGCTAAATCACTATGCATGAATAGGTAAGAGATTTTATACTAAACCACCATATTCAAAAGTAATCCAGTTTTCCAATTCATTTTGTAATATCTGTCCATTGCTCACACCTCGAGTTCTACCCATAAAGTAGTTTGCTCAAGGAAGATCCATGATCACATGATCAGCTTCTTTTGAAATAAACCACATTGACAGCATTTCATGTCAGCCACTCTGGATATACCTTTTTTATTCAGTATGCATTCATCATGGAAGATCAACAATATAATAATACCTTGCCCTGGACACCCATTGTACCACATCCTGTATTTTGGAGAATTAGCGCTCACAAGAAATGGCATGAGGTTACTCAGTTTAACCTGATGAGTCCTGCAGAACATTCAACTCATCTTACACAATACATTTGATTTGTAAACACACTCCAGTCTTCTCAAGTAGGATGCAGGATCATGTACAGCATGGCTGGTACACTTTCATGTAAACTGCGCTGCGAACTGGGGCTGGATATAGAGCTGATTGGTCAGATGGAGAAGCGTGGGCATGCAGCTCATCGCTGTAACATGAGAGATATTTATGCCTCTCTTCAAACCTTTGATTGGAGGCATTTATCTAGGAGGACAAGGGGAGGGATGCTGGATGCAGAGTAAGAGGGTAGACGATTTGAGAGAGGGAGAGGCAGCGAGGCAAGGGAGAGTGCATGAGTAGATTGAGTTGCGAGGGGATGGAAAAAACAAAATTGGATAGTCAAGATAGCAGGATATTATACAGAGCCAACAGATTGAAAGAATAAAGGAAGGGTGAATTATATAGAAATACCACAGTATACTCTAGAGCAATGTTACTGGAGAGGACACACCAAAGAACTAGTGTGACCAAGATGCACATATTGCTTTGCATCCCCCCTCACCTCTCCTTCTAAAAGTTTTCCACGAACACACTGCACAGACTGCATCTGACGGTCAGCGCACCTGCGCCCATGGGAGATGAAATAATTCTCTGTTCCAGGAGGGGGCAGTATTCTCAAAAAAGTAATCTGAAAGACTAAGGATTGCGAAAACATGAAGCAACATACTAGCATTAACACTTAATTTTCATGGCACTCTGCATCTGTTTTGTTATTCCAGTGGTTTTGCCACTAGGATGGCTTCAGGAATACGTCTGATGAAAATTAGTTGCAGCTAGCACTGGCATGGTTTGCCTGAAGGTCTTTTGCTTGTGGAAGAACGTCTGTTTACCACAGCTAGCTCTCTCTGGGGTGCCATGTCATTGGTTCGATGGCCTGTTATTCCTAAACCCCAGTAAAAATGTCCCACCTGACTGAAAGCCTGTTAGTCCAATGGCCTGTAATCCTGAAAACAAATGTGTTTTGATTCGAGGACCTGTTGATCTGAAAATACACACTCTAGAGTTGTCGAACTTAAGTAGCTGAATTTCCATCCAAAATGTTTTGCATTTTTTGACTGGTGCTACATTATGCGAATTATCCTGAAAAGTTCAACTTAAGGCTTGTTTGTTTGTCAAAGCCCCAAATCCCTCCCTCCCTTGCTGCTGTGTGATGCACACAGTAAAATGATGTTGGTATTATTATTCTTTGGTCCATATTACCAGAGCAATTATTGTGGCTCCTTGATAGTTCTGAGGTGAATTAATGGCTGGTGATTACTGAGGGGAGGTGATCCATGACACCACACCTGCTCCCAGCATTTCACAGTTCAACATTTCACAGAGCAGCGTCATGTCGGCTCTGCTGTCATGTTTGTTGTCTGACAGAGGAATCGCTCCCAGCCTTCCCACATCATTGATATGTGAATAAAGTCTTTCCATCTCCCATTTTCTGCATTAACTCTTTTCTGAAAACAGCAAAAATCATTTCAAGCAAGTGTGTAATCTTTTTTTGCCAGACCTTTCAGACCTTTTTTTTCCGAATTTTGCTGTTTTCATCCACCTTTTCTAATGCAATACTTTAAAATGCGCAAAAAATATGGTAATGGAAGCATAGTTAGTGACTGCTAGTATTATGGCGAGTTTTGCATCCTTGCCAAGAGATACATCCCTCTATTTACCCTAGCCTTAACCTGAGGAAACACTGCCTAATCTTAACCAGATTTACCAAGTGGACATTTTTCGGTCTATTGGGGATTTGAAATAATGGGCTGTTGAACCAACGCACAGCCCCCCTTTTGAGTCAGCTTGCTTGAAAGATAGTTAGAAGAATATCAAAACAAATGGACTTCCATTTCTCAAGCCCTGAATCATTTAGGTTGAACTGCCACTCAGGAAGCTCTCTATCCCCGACAGCCTCCGCTTCAATGAGTTGAATTCGCTGGGAAGCTGCTGAGAGGATACGACGAGGGCTGAAAGTGCAGGACACACCTCACAGACTGCAGGCGATCTTTGGCCACAAGCGGCCCAAGACAGCCGGGCAAGAGCCGTGGATTGACCCTCGGCTTGGTAAGACAGGGCCTTAAGATGTGAGAAAAAGGCGATATTAAAAATGCATAGGGTAAAGTAACATATTTGCTTGAGATTGGCGAGACCTCAATTATCACCCACTGATGAGAAGGGTTCCTACCGCTGAGAGAGGAGGAAAATAGGAGGCAAAGGAGTTGAGCATCTTGAGAAGGGTGCTGATAAATGAATAAATAAAGAGGAGAGAGACGAGAGGGCTTCTCAGGGATGTCATATCTTAATTGAAAATGACAGCTTCAATTAAAAATGTAATCATTCTGTCCGTTTTCTAATTAAAAGCGAAACGACTGATAGTTTTGTCTCATTAACTTCAAAGAGTGATGCAGCCTGACAGGAGGGGAGTTTATCATGTGCTGAATGGAGGGGAAACGAGCAGAGAAGAAGTGGTACAGAGGATGAGGAGGAATAATTCTCTGTGTGAGGATATGCCACGTAATCTGCTCCAATGACATACTATCACAGAGGGCTCAGAGAGAGAGAGAGAGAGAGAGAGAGAGAGAGAGAGAGAGAGAGAGAGAGAGGGAGAGAGAGAGGGAGAGAGAGAGGGAGAGAGAGACATTGTAACCGTCTTTACTGATACCAAACAAAGAAACTAATGTCTAATATCTGTCTATAACTAAATTAATAATAAATCTACCAGCTTTTTTAATCAACCAGCTCTTTAGCAAGGATAGGACCGATTTGATTGGTCAAGGTGGCTGACATTACATTATTACTGCATTTCTCACTAATCCACTCAAGTTCCTCAGAGTCACTAGAGTCACTAAACTAGATTTTTTTTTTTTTTTTTTTAATATAAATAATATCATGCCTGGTTGCCCTATGTGATATAAACTTCCCCAGATGTGGTATTTTTTCGTATAAGCTCGAACATAGTATTAATACTCCACAGAACTGCAACAAGGTCATTTTTACCTTGGCAATCATTTCAAGTGAATGTAAGTCTCTTTTAATAAAACCCATATGCGTCTCAGTCCATGTCTGTATAAGGTTTTTAAGGTTGTGGTGTGAGGACAAAAAAAAAAAAATATTGACCGTTGAATGAATTGTCTCTCCACTCTGCTCTACTCTACTACAAAATGCTATGATGTAGTGAGTTGTTGTTTGAAATCTTGCTGCCAAGCAAAAATTATAGTTATTTATTGATCGGTAGCCAATGAACAGCTGCCTTCCAATTGTCTCTGCCTTTTTCATATTGGCGTGACATCATATTATGTAGTCAGTAGTTTCAGCTATTTTTTTTTTTTTTTTAATTTCTTATTTAACGGTAAAAGAAATTAAATACAGGACAAAATAATACAAAAAGACATTGAAAAGAAGAAGAAGAAAAATGAATGCAGAAGAAGCTTTGGCATTGCTTCAGAGCAATGAGTCAACTCCAGGAGAGCCGACAGGGCTTAGTAACACATCCTGGTCTAGGGAGTTTATTCAAGCAAATGAATTAATAATATTTCAATTATTTTAAGTTCAAGTTCAAGTTCAGGTTTATTCAGAGCCAGTATCAGAGAGTGCAGTCTCAAAGGGCTTTTCATGTTTACAACAGAGCTGAATGCTGAGACAGTCATTAAGTCATCCATTTATTACTGTATTCGCTACAGAACAGTTCCTGTAGGCTAGAACACATGCAGGCTTTACATGCCCACATGTTCACAACAAACAGGACAACAGCCCCGGCTTAATCCTCATAGCGGCCAAGAAAAAAACTCCCCAACAATCCAACTGTAATGGAGGAAAAAATGGAAGAAATTTTGACAAGGACCACAGAGAGATGAGACCCCATTCCTGGCCAGACAGGTGTGCAACAGGTGAGCAACTTACCAACATTACAGTCATAATGCAAAAGAAAAATTAAGAGCAGACAATATGACAGCAGAAGCAGCAGAGGGCCTCAACCGAGGCAGCAGACACACACACACACACACACACACACACACACACACACACACAGGACAAAGACCAGCCACAGAGCAGCGGCAGCAGCCAGGACAAGGGTGATGACGATGACGAGGAGGATGACAGAGAGGGATGAAGAGGACAAAGGGATTGGTTGGTGGAGGGGGGAACACCTGGGAAGAAGATAGCCACTCTCACACAGAGCAATAAGATATTATTCTTAATTAAATACTTACCATGTAGCAAGTTTATCTCTGTGTTTTGTCCCCTTTCACTCTATTAGTGCAAACACAGTGGGAGGTTATTCAATTTTATGTAAAATGTAGAAATATATTTAATATTTCTGAATTTGTAAAATTTCCTTCAGAAAATGCTTTATATCTGCAACAAGGCACTCTGTAAATTATGAGGGGTAAAAATGACCTCCTGGCAGTTTTGGTGGTATTTCAAGGTCAGTGGTTCTAATGTTAAACAAGTATCTCACAAAATTAATGTGCATGCCATATACTCACTATTAACACACACAAGCACACACACACACACACACACACACGCCTGCACACAAATTGAAACAATGATAATAATAATAACAATAAATGGTGGACCTAACCAGTAAGTTTTCAGGACATTTTGAAACCAGGGCATGTGCAAAAATGAAATAATAACGATGAGCTGCTGGGACAGATTAATTCATAGAAGGATTACCTTCTGTCCAGTCACAAAGATGAGTTGGAATTTCTTGGAATTCTTCCCAATGACACCCTTCAGCTTTAATCTTGTTCTCCCTCTCTCTCTCTCTCTCTCTCTCTCTCTGTATTTTGCTCTCTGTCTTGCACATTTTCGTGGACTGATACCAGCAGACTCATGCCAAGACAGCCTCACCTCAGTCTCAGTGAAAGAAAGAAAGAAAGAAAGAAAGAGGCTCTTCTCATGTTGTGTCTAGATTTCTCCTCTCTCCCTCTCCTTCCTCTCTCCCTCTCTGTCTCTTATTTTATTCAGCTGTAGTTAACAGCTATCTCTTTATCACATACAAACACAACACATTGTATTGATTTTTTCCTTTGCTTTGGAAAATCCATATTTGGAGAGAAAGGGACAGAAAGGAAAAGTGGTGAGCAAGATGTGTGGGCATGGAATGGCTCCATATATTTAAACAAAATCACTGGATGGAAATAGGAGTCATCAAAAAACATGGCCATATTAGTGAAGAATTAAGACAAACTGAGTTTTATTCAGCATAATTGTCAAACACTTTATTAAGAGAGGAGCTGTTGATTTTTTAAAAAATCATTTTACCCATTCTTCTTCACATTCACTCACTTACACATATTCATGTCACCATCTTCCATTATTGGATAGTACTAAGTGCTTTGCTCCAATCCACCTGGAGTGACACACACACACAAACCTTTTCTATTCACTAATAGGCAACAAGCTTATCTGCAACATGCTGCTATTGTGCTGCTGTGAGTTTTCCTCTGTTTGCCTCATGCTGCAGAGAATCTGATCAGCACAACGTGACTCACCGAGGCTCCAAACATTTTTTGTTTGACGTGAAATTTCAATAATTCACAACAAAGCAAGGAAACTTTGAAAGGAAGAGTCCGAAGTTGAGGCAAGATTTCAATGACCTTTCATCTGGTTAAATACACACACCCATAAAGAGAGATGATGATGATGATGATGACGATGATGATGATATCAAAATAGGCATAAGGTAAAATAAAAGAATAACTAGATTTACAGGTGCACTATATACTTTTGACAATTATGGTTTTGCATGCAATTATTTGATTAATTAAACAAATGAGAAGAAAAAAATCATATTTGAGCACTCTAAACAGCAGCAACAACAAAAAAAGCCTAGAAGATGCTTTTTTGAATAGTAAGTATATGTGTAAACAAAATTGCGGACCCAGATATCATAAACAATAACAGCAAACTCGTCACTTTTCATTTTCCCCTGAGGATAGTTTTTTGGTTTGTTTATATAAACAATGTAATATATGCATATTTTATATACTACAGATTGTTTTGCTTCTCTGAGTTGAAAATTAATCTCTCAAAACCACATATTGCAGCTCTAAAAGAGAAGGTAAAAAAGTAAATAAATAAAAAAATGACTGGTACACTGAGCTCCGAATGCTGAGACAGTCATTAAGTCATCCATTTATTATTGTAGTTGCTCCAGCGCAGTACCTGTAGGCTGGAACATAATCTGCCCTGCAGTAAAATCATTCTGTGCTGTAAGAGGCTGCACTGTAGGCTTTGCAGATTGTGGATGACTCAACATGTCACTAAGTCACATACTACAGTTTCTGAGTGAAAAGTCACTGTAAATCAACACAATTTAACGCCAAGCAAGCCATGCTCATTCAAAAGTATGCCAAATTTACTCAAGATTATTTCTATATTCACTTACCTGTTTAATTAATCTACTGTAATATCATCTATTTGATTATGTGTTGGTTCCTGTGCTCACTTTAAACTGATATCCTCAGTGACTTTTTTTTTTTTTTTTTTTTTGGCAACGTATTATCATGCAAAGAAGGATCAAACATTTTGAGGCCCTTGTTGCCTCCAACTGTAGAGGGAAGAATCATTAACTCCTTTCAGCCAGGCACCAGAAATGTTACAGCACTCACACGAGTATGAATGATGGCAGTATCGCTGCTGCCGAAAACACACAGAGCCGCGTGAGGAATATCTCTCAGAGCTCAGCTGACACATAGATATATAGCTCATAGCTTGGTGTTGAAGAGAGACAGCGATCTAGTGTCTTTCCAAATCAATAAAATAAAATAGTGCAAACATGGAAATGGACAATGAAAAAATTAGAAATGGGAAAAATAGGAATTAAATCATAAATGATACATTATCATTATATGCCCATTTTATATATAGATATTCCAGTCTATAAATATTTTGCAGCCATATTTCATTATAGTCTATGCAAAACGTTTTGTTTTCTTATATTCTTTGGATTGAGCAACTGAATATATTTTGTTATTTGTTTTGTTTATTTTTCAGAATTATAGATATATTTCTCTCTTGCTTGACACTGTCCTTCTACTGCTTTTTGTTTCTCACCTTACCTGGCCCTGTTATGCCCTGTGTGATTAAGCTCACACCACAATCTTTCAGAAATGTATTGTGTGTGTGTGTGTGTGTGTGTGTGTGTGTGTGAGAGAATAGTGAGAATTAGCACACATTGTGGAAATCTTGACCCGCTACTGTTCCCAAACACCGCAAATGAGATTTAAGAGATCATTTATATAAAATTAGAGCGTCATGCATGTCATAGCATGTGTCTCATGTCTGTGTGCTGCAGTGGGCTTTCGAGAGCGAACCTTGCTTCCATGAGTGTGTACCGCTTGTTTACTGAACGAGAGCCTCCTTCACACAGTCATATAGCTAGATCTCTGCAGCAGAGAGGGAGCTGATAATTATATTGTGCTGCAACAAATTGGACATACGTGGGACCAAATATCTTCTACACACATTGAAAAGCAAATTTTCTTCTATTTTTCTCCTTATTTTAAAGGGCATCCACCCCTCTGATAAGAAAGTTGTGTCCCAAACTCCCTGCATGGGCACTAATGTTCTGACCCCCATAAACATGCCGTAATTACATTTGACCTCTCCTTCCGTGGGTGAGGATGAGTCTGGATGGGCTATCTTTTCAATTACTCTGATTATTTTCTGCCTCTTCCATGGCGTTCTGGTCTTTGCATTTCCCTCTGCTCTGATTTCTGTCACGCTCTCTGGCCAATGCAGGAACGTCTGGCTGGTTAGAGTTTCATCGTCACAGACCAGCGGCCCGAGCCAACGAGACTCTCCATCATGGCGGCAGACTCAGGCTGTTTGAAGGGCAGGGGTAAAAAAAATAAAAATAAAAAGGTTACCTGCTGCCCGACATGCGGTCCCACCAGCGCACAAAAAGCTATGATGCATGTATGATGAAATAGTCTTCGTCAGTGATTGTAGCATTAACATTGCTATAAAGTGATCCAGATTAAAAGTAAAACACCAAAAAAATACACAAGGAAGTAATAACCTTTGACATTTTTATTCACAAACACCTCCAAAGACACACACACACACACACACATACACATACACACAACCCACGCTTAATTTAAGTGATTCACACCAAACTTTAAAGTCATATAGGCTTTTTGTGCAAATTACTCTAAAATTATTACCTTAGGGAAGGATTTTTACGTTTGATTTTCAAACTGAGGCTATCACAGAATCAGCTAAGAAAGGTACCCTTTAAGTTAGCTAGCTCCTTAGCTCAGCACCTAGGCTAAAAATGTGATAGAGCTATCTATAGTGTACATACAATTGTCTGTGGTAATTCAGAATTGGAAAAAGTTTACAACTTGAAGACAGGGTGCTGTGTTCCCACTCTGCAGCAGGATGCAAGGTTACAGCTCAGATTGTGTGAGCCCCAGCAGAACACTGGAAAGGGGCTGTGGCTAAAACTGAACACATGTACAGGTGAAATGGATGGAAGTTTTAACCACTAACCTAAAGGCTACTTTAAAAAAAAGAAAACAACAGGGACAATGCAGATTACAGCAGAGATTACATCAAAATGCTTGCAAAATATCAGCCTAACATATAGCAGACACTTTGCACAGTATTTGGTGGCAGCGCTCACCTGCTGTCACAGCCTCACTTTGGGAAAGCCAGCCCTACACGACACCTTGATCAGGAGACTATTGAGCGCTGCAGCTCTTTCTTTTGACTGGTATTTTTGCAAGGGTACTTCATGGTGTTTTCTCACTTGAAAGGGCATCTAAGAGGGACCCTCTGAGTTTTCATCATCAGAAAGGCAGCAAGGCAACCTCACGTCTATCCCATTGTTAGGGCTCTTGTCCTGTAGCAGCACATCACATTTTGTGCTTCCACATTCTCATATTCTAACAAATGTAGGGTCTCCCTTTACAGCACTGCATCACGTTTTATCCACTTCTCTAACAGAGGAGCACCTAATTTATTATTATTTGTTATTATTATTATATTATTATTATTATTATTATTATTATTTACTGCATGACGGGGCACACTAGAGGACATTTGATCTTTGGGATACTGACGCAGAAAGACGGGGCTGCGGAGGATGATGAATGGGGTGGTTTGTGTATGCAACTCAGTTTTAAGCACACTCTCCATTGCATCTGTCTCATTACACACAGCCAGTGGTTGCAAAAGATGAGGAAAGAGGTGCTAATGCAAAGTTAGCTGGGTTTTACACTCTCAGCATCTCAGATGTTTATCAGAGACTGACCAATATATGCTGGATTATCCTCTGAAGAGCGCAGCCTGGTGCTAGCAGAGCCTTTTTTCTTTGTTCAACACATCACAAGTTTGGAAATAGCTTTTAGTAAGCCTCTGTGTTCAGTGTCCATGTGCCATAGAGATGCCCTCAGGATAGATAGACTCATCCAAAAATGAGATCAAACTAGACAGAAAACACAGTGTTGACTCACATTCAAGTTACCAGTATTAAAGGATCCAAAGAAACTGGTGCTGCTGTCTAATTCTGCATTTCACAATGCTGTGCATGCCCTACTTTCCTATCAAAGCAGCAACAGATTTGCAATAGATTGCAAATATGCTTTTTTCATATCCCCAATAAGATGCTGAAAACATGAATTAATTATTAATTCAGTGATAATGTCGTTTTACTTTATATCTACTGGCTGGGTGATAAAAGACACAGTGGCTCTAAAGGCTGCAAAAGCTGGAGTTTACTGAGCAAGGTAGGGCTGAGAGTGTGCTGAGCGTGATAGCTAAGGGCTAGCTGTGAAGCTGAGTGAATGAGGTGCCAGTTAAAGCTTTGTGAAATGCGGCGCTGGCCACAGGCCCCTTATCATCAGCCGGTCCAGCTCACACTGTTGCCACGCTTACCCAAAGCTTGGACAGGGGAAAATCTCCCCACCTGGGCGCTGTCACTCTGATGGAGTCCTACCTGATTTATCCACAACTGATCACACATACAGGCACCCACAAACACAAAGGCAAGGACACAGACACACAGACACACACCCACACGCACGCACGCACATAGACACACACACACACACACACACACACACACACACACACACACAGCTCAGACCCAGAGTCTAACTCTCTGTCCAATTGAGTTTGCAGGTCCAGTACCAGAACATAATGAGGTTTTCACACTGAGACACTCCAGCTAGAGAGAGAGGTGAGGAGGAGGAGGACCGGGGGAGGAGGGGTAGACAGCGAGAAGGGGGAGGAATGCATTCAATGATAATGTATGAGCTGTCTTCAGTGCTTCATGGTGGCAGGAAGGGGAGCAGTGGTGCATTTAAAAAGAAGATTATCATGTCAGGATACAGTAATACCTCTGTGAACACTCATTTGCATTGGGCTTACTTGACTGAGTTGTAGTGGTGCCCTGCTCTGTCCGCCTCGCTGTGCATACACACTGTGTCTGAATCCATGTGCAGGCATGGAGCAGTTTCACAATCTAATTAAGCTGACTTGATATTTGAACCAACCACTGATGGTCTGTGTGGCTCTCACTCAACAAATGATGTAATGACAGTTTTACACATTGGATACATGTGTAGAGCAACAAAAAGAGGCAGTATTACGTTGATTTGCAAAACAGAATGGAAAGAAATAATGGAGCTGAAAAGCACAGACTAAAACCAATCTGCAACAGGATGCAGCTAAAACATGCCAAACCAACTAACGTTTCATTTGCAAGCAAGCAGGTGGCCGGCAAGTCTAGAGGATAATGATGATGAGGTAGCAGGAGTGAGCAAGTAGACCAGAGCTGAAGCATATGACGGCATGCATTTCAGTGTTATTAGAGCTGTACTGTGAAAAGATTTGTTAGTGTTGCTTGTTGTATAAATGAATGCATTTTTAAGGGCACAGCGGTTGTTATTAGAATGCAGCTTGGGCCGCATATTTTTGACCTGAGCCCGAGAGCATTGTAACCGAACCCAACCCGAACCTGACAAGCATTCTTTTTTGTGTGTCCAAATCCCACCTGAGCCTGAGATTTTGCTTGTCCTCCTTTGCTATGTTACATTTAACATCTGGAGTTTCACTAAAATAGTGACAACATGGGCAAACCCGACCCAAACCTGAACCTAATTGCTAAGATTTTGTTCGAACCGTGCCAGATCCCGGCAGGTCCCATCAGGTCCCAGCAGTCTCAGGTCAGGTATCCACACTGTAATTGTAATATGGCCCTCATCAGTAATGTATAACCCTGCTGTGAGTTTATTGAGTTCTATCATGTTGTCTAAAAGTTTCAGTTGCTGCTGTTAGTATTTGAGTCAGCCAGTTTCCCAAATTATTGATGAGGCAGAGCCAAGAGGATCCCCGCGGACAGGATTTGACCAATGGTAGGCCATTAGAAGTGCACAAATACATATTTAATACCATTACTCCCCCACCTCCTACGAGTAGCACCAGCGGTGTTATGAATTTAATTGTTATTGATTAGATTCAAAGTGCAGAGACAAAGAAAATAAAATAAAAAAAGAATTATAGACAGTCGACAAATTAAAGGGAAAAAACAACATATAATGTCTAAGGAAGGTGTTGGACCCCCATGAGCTGCCAGAAGAGCTTCAGTGCACCTTGGTGTAGATAATGGAGGGATGGAACACCATTCCTCCAAAATATACTGTACACAGAGAGTGATATTATAACAGGGCCATCAAGAGAACACTATAGGCCTTAATGCTGGATCCCTTCAGTGAGGTGGTCTGCTGGCACTGTTTTGCTGTGGGGGGACATTTTGCTGGCATGGTTTGTCCCCACCTGTCCCCTTAGATGGGTGATCTTTATTGTGTGATGAAGCATTTCCATCCTTACGTGAGTGGTCTCTTCGAGGATGACAGCGCCCCGATCCACAGGGCATGAGGGCTCACTGAATGATTTAATGAGGATGAAAACGAAGTAAATCATACACTACAGCCTTTATAGTGATCAGATCTCAATCCAGTTGAACACCTATTAGAGATTTTGGACCAGCAATGTGTTAAGACAGCGCCCTCCACCACCATCATCGAAACACCAAATGTAGGAATATCTTTTGGAAGAATGGTGCTCCATCCCTCCAGCAAAGTCCCAGAAATTTGGAGAATCTCTGCCAAGGAGCATTGAAGCTGTTCTGGTGGCTCGTGGTGGCCCAGTACCTACCTAAGACATTATGTTTTTTTTCCCTGTAATTTATTGCCATCTGTGGCACTTAGCAGAGCACATACCTCCATCAATAATGTGTAACTGTCAAGATGGATTTTCACCAAAATACAATAATTTCTTCTATGCCCCATTGCCAACTTATATCACATCAGGATATGCACATTTATTGGTTATATGCCTTTAAGTGAGCAGCCATGCCCACTGCCACGCTCCCGTTTGGCTAATCAGAGTGAAAAGTTAATGAGTTCTTCCTTCAGTCAAACAAGTGTGCTGTTATTTGCTCATGTTAATTAGCGATAATCTTGAAATTGAAAAATGCATTTCATTCTGGTCCTGTTATGCGACGAGTTAGCATTTTGCATAGCTTGCTGTCATGCTTGTTATTTTGCATTTGCCTGCGTTGTCACTGTGTCGTGGATTTACCCAGGTCGTTGTTTTCCAGCAATTCCTTTTTGTGTGTTGTTCATATTTTAATGCACCAGTATGATACTTTTCTCCAGCAGTTATATGATAGAGACCGCCAAATAAAATGCGCCACAACCATGCAGCAAATATGGCAAATGCTGAAGCTAGATCATACATCATAGAAAAATGCACAAACTGTGACATCCTTTTAAAATGACAACTTTTTTTCCAGAGACAAAACTACATTCTAGTGGGGAATCTGGATACCAGTGACCTCCATCGGTATTTTACGGTAACATAAACACGTTTTGTTGTTTTGTCTTCCCTCTCACACTCTCAGCTCCAATTTGGAGGAATGGGTGGAGAGTTTTTAATATATCTCTGTATGTATCTGTATTTATAAATCCTTTTAGATATCTTTGTTAGACATCTTTTTTTATACACACATAAAAATTCACAACTACATACATACATACACACACACACACACACACGAAACGAAACCATAATATAAAAAAAAAGCTGTGATATCTTATTTTCAGGTTCTCTCTCAAACCTATTTGCATTTCAATCTCTATGAGAATTCAGCTGTGACTCGGCTCTAAATTACTCTGTGGCAGTATGCAGAGCTGGTTGGTGGTTTGGGTAAATGAGAACAAGGAAACAAGGGTCTTAGTTATAAATCTAGCGGTGAATTACTATGCTCCTGTGACAGCTCCATGGCGGGTGATGTAAAGTATTTTTTTCCACTACTAAATTTTGCTGTACTAGCCAATAAAATGAGTGATAGAGACGGATGATTCGTTTTGTATCGAACAATCAAAATGTATTTTTCCAGCAAATAATATCGAATATATTGCTATTTTCGAGGTTCAATAATAATAAAACAATATTTATTATGTAATCTATTAAAGAAATGTCATATAAAGAAATTATTTATTCATTAGTTAGAAAATACAGAGGTTTCGGTATGCCTAGGAGTTTGTGCTTATTGTGAAACTAGGCTATAGGCCCACAGAAAGAGGTTTGTTTTAGCTGACAAGCTCTCAAGTTGTGCTTAGTCAACTGATGAACTTACCTGCAGCAAAAAGCAGAGTCTGTACACTATCTGCAGCTGATGAGTACACACAAAGAGGGAAGCACTCTGGATGAGTCTCAGTAGCGTACAGAGGCTTCACTCTGTATCTCCTGTCGAAAATGCTGCACCTATTATGTGACTATGGAATATCTGATATACATACGTAATTACACAAAGAAAGAAAGAAAGAAAGAAAGAAAGATAGAAAGGGACAAAGGAACAAAATGCTGCACTTGTGTAGCCAGTGTTTTCAAAGTCTAGAGACTCCCTTGAAGGTCCTCTGGGTGGTTCTAAGCAAAATGAAAAAATGGTTTAATTTCACCATAAGCACATCTGCTAGAAACTGTCATGATACCAAAAATCTATGTATTTTAAGTTTGTATATATATATATATATATATATATATATATATACATATATATATATATCAGAGAGAGGATGACATGCAGCAAATAGCCTGAGGTCGGACTTGGACCCAGGATACTGTGATCACTGCGACGCTCTTATCCTGGTGAGTTACCAGGGTGGTTGTGGTCATTATCTTTTGATTTGTCAATGCTCATGTGTGACATCTAAATAATTAAATACTGTATTTAACACAAACCAAAATGTCTTTTCATGGCAGGGTGCCTATCGGGCAAAATAATTAGAAATGGGGGTCTGTGGATTAATGAGGGTCACCTTGGGGGTCTGGAGCAGGAAACAGCTTGAAAACCCCTGGCCTTCACACTTTCAGTCGAACAGTTTTCCGGTAGGCCTACCTATCAAGCAGCTTCTTCAGTCGTAGTTGATTAGGCTGCTAAACCTTGGAAAGGGTGCCTGCTTCCTCGTGTGTATTCACCAGCTGTACATAGCCCATGGACTTTCCTTTGATATAATCAATTTGTCAGTTGGCTAAGCACAGCTTGAGTGTGTCAGCTAAAACAAACCTCTTCCTGTAAGCCTTTAGCCTCGTTTCCACACAAGTGCACACTCCCAGGCATACCTCAATGTTTTCCATATAACTAGCAAAAACAAAAGAAGTAGCAGGAAATGTCATCAAAATGTTTAATATAACTATCGACTCATCATTAGAGAAATAGCAGACTAATACCTGTATCTGCAATCTTAATGTCAGTTTTTAGTTCCCTTACATATATTCTGTTTCTCACGAGATAATCCTGAGTTAAATAGTTCCTCATGTAGATCAGTTCTAAGACTCATTCGCCCTAAAGTCCTCCCCTTCTCCTATTCTCAGTTTTCCTCTTTTCCTCTTTTCCTTATTTCCTCCCATCCAGCTCTGCTGTTTCACTCACTTGTATAAGCTCATTCCATCCATTTCCAAGCCTGCAGGCTAATTTTCTCTCTGTTTGACTCTCTCTCTTTTTGCCCGCCCCCTCCCCCACCCTTTTCTGTTTAGGTGAGTTCTGCTTCGCTACCTCTTTCCTTCCCCACTGTCCCTCTCCAACTCCCCTCCTTTTTCTGCTCCTTCTCTTTTTAATTCCTCTGATAGATGCATTAGGATCACTGTCAGGCAACTGTAAAGACTGAACCGAATCAATGTCGTGAACCAATGAGGGTGGAGGAAATATCTGTCCCTGTAGTATCCATCTATCTATCTATCTATCTATCTATCTATCTATCTATCTGCTCATTCTCACTGCAGAAACAGTATAGTGACAGTGTTTTTTGCATTTATATTTGTGAACACTGTGTGTTTTGTCACATACTAAGTGCTTGCCTCTGCTTATCTCTGTTCTCTGTGCATGATAGATGAAGTAGATCTCCATGTTGACAGTACTACCGAGTGTGTGTACCGGCGGACATCAAGCATGTGGATAAATTACACAGCGCTGAGGAATAGAGAAATGGTGTTTTTTCAGATATTGTGAAAAATTGTATTTCCTGTATCTCCTGCTTTTGAGGAATGTAAAAATGTTGTCCCCTCATCCCCAAGCTCAGGTGTTCTGTATCATTGATGGACTACTGAATCTCAACAGTTTTGGTACCTCCGAGATGTGTGTCCTGTATCGTAATGTGTGCAGTAAAGGCAATAAAACACAATCCCTCTAACACAATCTGTACGCCATCCAGCTTCTTCTAACATTTGATAAATCAACTCACAAGGACAAAAATAAATGGTAAGATCAAAAGCTAGTTAGCAAGCTGTTCAAAAGCTAGAGGGTAAGTGTAAGTGGTAAGTCTAATAATTTTGTGCAGCTGAACACAGTAGTTTTTGCACAAGAACCAATCAAATCACTTGGGATTATCGGCCTTCTTGGTGAGAAATGTTACCATTTTGATAGGTCAAAAGCTGCTCTGCTAGGCTTTAGCCCTGGTAAGCAATTTTAGCTTACGAGCCCTAAATTTATTATGTGCAAATGGCTGTGGCTATGAGCTAGCTTTCTCACTCCACTAAAGCACAATATCAAGATTATGTCCCATATGAACGATTATATTTGGACACAGTGAAATGAGGAACTTGTTAAAATACAAAATAAACCTCCACAAATCAACACTGTTAAACAATCTGAGCATTTGCTGGAAGCTTGTCGCCAAAACACACCAATGAAACGGCCACATGTAGCGGCTTTCGACAGAGGAAAGCCATCCAAAGTGGAGTGGTCACAGTTGGTGTGCGTGGAGAGTTTGGAGAACACTTGGAAAGGCTAAACTCCAAACAGAGGCACGTGATCAGTTCACATCTAGAAGTCCATTTCAAATGTGGAAACGGTGGAAATTAGTCCACAAAAATCACAGAAAAATATAAACCATGGGAAAAGTGTGGGTGGTAAGGCAGCTTTATTCATGAATCTGTGCTGCTGCAAGTTCATAACACGAGTGCTAGTGACAAATTGATTTGTTGTAATTTTGCGGGCTGGCATCATACAAGCAGGTTATGTCTTAGTGGAGGATGTGAAAGAATCCTCTCCTGCCTCTCCTCTCCTGAAGGGAAACAGCAGTAAGTCAGCATGCCGTCTCTCCACTTTTTTTTTTTTATAAGCATTATGGCAATATGTCATTTTGTCACCATCCCCATATGTAGTAATATTATTGAACCCATATGCCATTAACTCATTATGTCATTATACCGATAATTCATACAATCTTTTTTCCACTGTCATTATAGCAATATGCAACATTGTCGTTACACAATATGTCACTGAGCTTGTACCATATAGGCTCGTTTTGCCATAAATGCCATTTTTGTCATTTTTCCAGCATGCTAGAATGTCATTGTAACACATTTGAGGTACAAATAGTCCTCCTTATCAGTATATTTCATGTATCTTGTTTTGTGTGATGCAATATGCAGGAGAAGATAGCTGAATATAATTGCTCCCATCAGTGTCAAAATTACATGGTCTCATTATGCTTTATAGCACAGCAGCAATAGTGCTCTTCACCTCGTACTTTTCTAAATCAGTATCAGTGTTGGCCTTAGGCTTAGAATTGGCCCAGAGCTCATTTGGCCCCTGGTCACACTACAGAGAGCCCAGTTAGCCTTGGGTTTGATGGCTGTATAATTCAGTTGTCCCTGGGTTAAGTGTACTGTGAAAAGAGGTAATAATCGTTTTGGAGTTGACTAAAATTAAAGTTTGGCTTACAGCCAGTCTTACCCTGTGTTGACTGTTAAAGAAGCTAATTAAACCCACATGAAAGGCTCGCCTAAGGAGCCAGAAAGATTAAACACCCTCAGGTGTACTCTTAACTCAAAGTACTATTTATTTTGTATTCTATTTTGTATTCTATACAAAATAAAAAAGACCAACAATTGGACAGCACTCAATTTTTTGCGTAGTGTTTCAGGATGATCTTGTTGCATTTCAGGTGTAGCAAGACACACCGTGGGGGATTCAATGGGTGTTTCATTATTGCGCTTGTGTCAATGAGAGCTGTGTGTGTGTGTGTGTGTGCGTAATGTCACATTTGTGTATTTATTGTATGGTTCTGTACATTGAAAGCACAGTGTGAAGTGAGAGCAGTGCAGTGCTGTGGTGTTTTCAGGTTTCTGCCCCTAGATTCAGATCAGCACCCCGTCAACCCTCTCCCTCTCATCAACCCTCACATGTACATTTAGACACACACACACACATACTCACACAAGCATGGACACACACCATGGCAGCTTCATCCTTGCCTGGGTGGAGTTTGTAAGCCCTGAGCTCCAGCCAAGCTCCTGTTGCTGAGGGAAAACCAGCTGCACACTCATCCAATCCCCCTGCCAGTTCTCCACCTAATGGAACGGCCCAGCGCTGCCCCTGTCCACCCCTGCCAAACCAAAAGATTTGGTACATCCTGTTGGTGCTTCTCTAGCTGGTTTGTCACTGACTCAGTAGTAACACAGCAGTCAGCTGAACGCCAGCCTGAACACACAGAACGCAAGAGTCAGGACTTAGAGAGAGAGAGAGAGAGAGAGAGAGAGAGAGAGAGAGAGAGAGAGAAAGAGGGAGGGAGAGAAGGAGTTGCAAGAGACACGAATCCTCCAGCAAGCCTTTATTCTCTCAGTCTCCTCAGCCATCCTCTCTGTTTCGCGTCCCTGATATGACCCTGTTCAAGAGTGAACACCGCAGCCCGCGATGTGAGTATACTGGGCTTTATCCCTCTGTGTGCATGTGTGTGTGTGTAAATGCCTGCATGCAGCACTGATTCTATGAGGAATTCTTTTCCACTCTGTCGCCCATTTTTGTGCTTGTTTCTGTGTTTTTCCCCGTCTCAAGTAGATTTTCTTTTTCCTTCCATATACTAATGTTATATGATACACAGTCTCAGACCTTCTTCTTGAATCCCAAGTCCTCTCTCAGTTTTAACCTCCTTTCTCCTCTGTCTGTCTCTGTCTGTTTTTTTTTTTCTTCCCACCATATCTACATATTCATCTAATTGGAAACAGTCATCAGATGGTGAACTGGAGTAGAGGAGATAGAAATACAGTTGTTGGAGTTTATTATCATAAACAGTGTGGTTGATTAAGAAGCATCTCTGACAACTTTATGTCTATGACAGAACTGTGAGGTACATCTAACACTACAGTCAGCGTAGCCCAACCTGCCTCTCACACTGACAGAGTAAAGGCACAGGGTCAGCGCTCACCCCCTGCAGAGGAAAGCAAATGAAACAAAATATAACTCCTTGGCAATGTGGTAAAGCACAGATTGTGTGTGCTGCTTCCATTGATTGAAGACAGAATTGTAGCATTGTGTTATGTTGGTCAGTATTTTATTGCATGTTTCCAACAGACATGTTGGCACACATGCTGCAGCATTTCCTCTCTGCTGAACATCACACACTAGGTCAGAATCGGCAAAGCTATGTCCATCGGGAAAGCAAATAGTTCTTTAGAGCCATGGTGGAGATATGGCCACAAAGAAGTGTTGAGCGTTTACACTGGATGTGCAATGCCTGTTTGCTTGTTTCTGTGTGGTTTGTTCTACGGTGGCGTCTGCTGGGAGGTCAAGAGGCTCTCTGTACCTGAGCTCATGCATAGTCTGATTGCACCACTGCATCTTCTCCGCTGTAATGCAACTAGCAGAGCTTTCATTTGTCCCCTGTACCATTGTTATGGCTTGAAGATCTCTTTTTATTTTTCCAGTGCACTCCACATCTGTCTATGTAAATTTTCCCATATCTGCTCTCCCTATGTTTACTATCTGCTTCTCTTTCTTTATCTGCCACAGTTATAATCCACCCAAATATTTTGACAGTGATGCTTATGATTACACTACATTGACTCTTAAGCGTGAAAACGAAAGCTCTCCCTTCGCAGTGGTAGCCTGGCTCCAGAGCTGACCTGAGGTCAGGTGGACTGCAGGAGATAGAGCAGCATGACAGCCTGAGTGCTGTTTCTATCAGCAAGAGGAATGCAGGCAGAAGGGCTATGCTTTTACAACCACATTTGACAAACTATCTTCTCTTCCAGTGTATGGTGCCAGCCTGTGGGCTGATGAATAAAGCTTTGCCTGAGAACTAAAAGGCTGCGCATGTATTAAGGCAGAAACAAGCACACAATACAATCAGTTTTCCTCTCCACTTCCTAAAATGTTGTGTGCACCAGCAGATTGCAGGGTAGGGTACAAACAGAGGAAGATTTAGAAAGTATGAAAGTGGGCGGCATCTGTCTTTCATAAATTAATTCCTCTGTTTAGTTAGATATTGTAGGAAATACCTTAGTGAAAAAAGTGTCACCCTTTTTATTAAGTTTGAAGTGATCACCCCCTGGTTATGTGCAGAGTTAAGCTGATCAGTTAAAAAGGAGTTGTAGAGTTGAGCGATAATAACGATAAAACCATAAAAGGTAGTTCTGCAGAGTGCACAGCAAACATAAACGAGTACATTGATCTTTTACTGCAGCGCTTTTTTTTTTTTTTTTTTTTTTTTGCCAAGATTTGAAATTGTTTCCCAAATGTGCCAAAACCAAATACTGTATCATGAAATCTTATTTTCGTAAACTAACCCAGGATTATTTAAGCCCTAGCAAACTGTAGGGCTTAAATCGCAAAGCAGTTTGGTCATAATTGCTATATGTTTTAGTCTTTTTAGAGTATTCAAGGAATGCAACATCTAAGAAAAGTGAGAAGAGAACAATTTGCAAACAAGATCACCAGAACTTTGGTATTTCTTAATTTTAAATAATAATTTTAATATTTTTAACACTTACCATTTAGACATCAGTCATAGTATCGTCATATCATAATAAAGAATGTTTGAACTCAGTTGAACTTAGCTTATCTCATGGTGTCTAGAATGGTAGCATCTGGAAGACATAAAATTGATGAAAATAGAAGACAGAAAGGCGTTTTGCACATTGTCTCCCTTCATTGCTTCCTGTTTTGACATAATCTTTAATATCCCATTATATGCTTATCCCATATCCCACACATCACTGACTTCATCAAAGTCTGCATATGCATAAGATGTAGTTTATATGCACATTCTTGAGTGATGGTTCTTTTGTTTTTGTTTTTTTGGCACATCTCTCTCTCTCTCTCTCTCTCTCTCTCTCTCTCTCTCTCACTCTCTCTCTGTGTGTGTGTGTGTGTGTGTTTCCCATACCACTGAATACATGGGGTTTTCTCTTGCAGAGATGCCAACCCACCTAAAAGAATTTCATTAGTCTGGGTTTCATAGGAATTTTACAGGCTATTCCACACTGCCAAGAAGGAAATTCTGTAGGAAACTCTAGTGTGTGTGTGCGTGTGTGTGTGCATGTGTGTCTATGTGCGCACGTGCATGTATGCACACGCTTGCTTGCCAACAAAGTCTGTGAACATGAAAACGCATGTGGTGCGCATTGTCCAACAATTCAGCAGTTTGTACACCGCTCTCTTGAGTTTACACATTTTATATAATAAGTAAGTAAATGAAATACACCTCTAGCATCATTCCAGGTAATAAAAATAATAGTAAGAGTCTTCACTGATCCCTGCTGGGAAGTTGTGTCTTCAGTGCATCCAAGCAGATCAAAGCACAGGTCCAGCTGGTGGAGCTTCTGGCTCAAGGACACTTCAGCAGGGTGGGTGTCAAACCTGGGTCATCCAGTTGAAGGATGTGACTCTGTAAAAACGAGGCCCCTCGGTGCCTCTGGAGGGAGTTTAAAAAAAAAAAAAACTTGTGCATGTTGTTGTTATTGTGTGATTTTTTTTTTTTTTCCAGGTATTGTTTTTAAGCTAGCCTTAGATACACAGGCTTACTCTGGCTTCAGCCTGGCATGCAGCCTGCCATTCATACATGCAAACTACAGTGACAGACTGCACACCAGGCCAGGGGTTGAGGCTTCATAATCCTGTGGTTATGGTTATGGCTGATCTCATGTGACCTTGGCATGCCCTCCGGTGCCCACCACTCCTGTTTACAGACATACTGGCTATGTGATTAAACAACTGCTTGCTTTCCTTTTATTTGATTGATGAGATTTCAGATGGCACCTTTTCTCTTTTGCTGCCCTGTACAGTAACAAGGAGTGTAACTACATGTTTCCAGTAAAGCACTGTCAAGGTTTAGTGACGTGGTTATTTCATGGGAGGTCAAAATCTTGAATTCATTCAGTGGGAAAAGCATTCAGTGATGGTATTAACGGTGGAACGCACAGCTGAAACAGAATTAGGCAAAAGGGCTTTCATGTATGCTGCTCCCTATGCCCAGAATGCAGTGAAAAGTATTCAAAACTCAAAGACTTGGTGTTTCCTAGTGAGTATGAAAAGATCTTGAGGCAGACTCTTGAAGGAGCTGTCTATGTTTTCTTTAGCCAAGATCCATTTAGGCTTGGCCCCTCATGCCGTTGGACTTTGAGCATTCATAAAGTGAAACTTGAATTTCCACTTACCTGTTATGTAATTTCTACCGAGCCAGAGAAGTGCACTGGGAAGAAAAAATGTATCCAGGCCACAATTTAGTAAATCTTGGCCTCTGTTTTTTTATGATCTTTAACTAGTTCCTTCAATTTATTTAACTTGTTCCCACGTTTTAGTTCATTTGTGGCCACAAGATAAGTGTGCAGTGCTCTTCCTTTCTCCCGGGAACAGACTGCGACTGCAAGTGATGTAAATTCAGCTCCATTTACTCATTTTGATTGTTTGTCTTCAGTGTATATGTAATTTTAGGTCTGTTTCTTGCCCAAGTCTCTTAAAAATACAATCTTTAAAACATAATGGGACTACCTTCTTAAGAAAAAGTGAAAATTAAAACAAGCAAAGCAAAAATTATATATATTATGGCATATCTTTTGATTTTTTTTTTTTATTATTATTATTCATCAAAACTATTGTATGGAGATGTAGGTGCTGAATGACTTAATCTGACGTGTAATTGATTGGTAAGTTGTCCTTTTGCTTCCCTCCGGGGAGCTCAGGGTGTCAGCTACAGTAACAATTCAGTGTCTTATTTAAGGATACTTCAGCAGGGCAGACACTTGCCAACAGGTTTCTGAATCCTCTGCTCTTGTGGCTGATAGATTCCAGACAGTTTTGCTGCTCGCTCCAGCTTCTTCCTAGCTTAAAGGGCTCATGTGCATGTGCCATGTTCTTGTGCCTGAATGAGATGAAAGCTGGCTTGCAACCCTAACAGCAAGTCATAGCTTTTCTCTATCCTACATTAAACCCTATATTAAATCCTATACTATACTACTATAGAATAGGATGTGTGTGTATGTATGTATGTATGTGTGTGTGTGTGTGTGTGTGTGTGTGTGTGTAGTTTGCACTGCAGAGGGTAATTGTAGTGTATAGGATTGTGTTTTTACTAAACAGCAGTTAGATTACCTCCTGAGGCTTTCTCCTGTAGAGCAAAACAACAGTGCTCTGCAGCAGCTACCCCCCCACCCCCACCCTCCCTGTGTAATGGGGCTTTTAAACAGCTATTTCCAACATAACGTCACAGCGTCCCGGCTGTGGCACACAGATCACTCTATTTTAGTTATATTTACATAGCTGAGGAAGGCTGGGCAGGGCATCGTTATTGTCACATGGAAATGACATCCCAATACATAGTTCTCTGTACACCAGCATACATAATATATACACAGTGTTGGACAGTAATATTGTAAATATATAGGGTGTGTGTGTGTTTGTGTGTGTGTGTAATTCATGCATGTATGGGTCACCAGGGCCACTGCCTGATTCTAAACTGTCATAAACTGGCTCTGCTGTGGGAGGTAAAGGCATGTGGACATTGTCCTAATTGTCTACTTTTTTTTTTTTTTTTTTTTGCACACATTGAAACCCGTATTTAATTAATTGTAGCTTCCAACCATTTGATACTCGCACTGTGCGAGTGTGTGTGCAGCTGGCCCAGTCACACTCCATTCACCACCCATCTGTCCATGTCAGACCAGCCTCTCCTCTCCTCTTTTTCCTCCCTCTTTCCTCCTTCTACTTTCTCTTTTCTTTCCCTCTTTTAACTCTTCTAATCTCCTCACCTTTAGGAAATCGATGCCATCCCACTAACAGCATGAGCAGTGAGCTGCTGGCGTATCCTGTAATCAAGATGGCTCATTGTTAATTGAGCCATTCGAACATGTGTAAGGATGTTTTTGCGAGAGAGACAGAGGGAGTGAGAAAGAGAGACTAAAGAGTCTAAGCTCTACCAGGCGTCTGATGCACACCTGCAGGCAGAAAACAAAAATGGAGGTGAACAGCTGGCAGAGAGTGGGCGGAGTTTCCAACAGGGGGTGCAGGGAGATGGACATGAGAATCAGCCGATATCAGCCTCAGCCAGGACTTGAATGATTACAGCAGCTACAGAGTTGGCTAACACTGAATCGCACTGTGACAACAAACAAAAGACAGATTAAGGGTGTTTGCTGAAATAGAAAGACAGAACATAAGGCAGGATAAACATAGCCAGCCAACGCTCAGGCTTTGCTAAAACAGAAAATATGGGTATCCAGTGTAAAGTATCTGTCAACACGTTATTGTATGGTTTTCATGCATGCGTTATTATGTCGCCATGTCAGCCCAAACTTAAAGGCAGAATGAGGAGGATTTGTCGGTTGCGGTTTGTAAACACAACATTCAAAGATGGCCAATCCTCCCTGGCTAAGCTCACCACCGGCAGCGAGTTCTCATTTCCCAGGACAGCAATGGCAAGCTTTGTCCACTTTGTGTTTCGCCTCACTATATTTCCCTTTTTTCCCCGGTCCATTTCTGTGATTTTCATTGGCTCATATTGCATGTCATGTTATCAATCTGGGAGGTACGCACCCACTGCCCACAGGCCAACTCCCAGAAGAGTCCCGAGCTCAGTGAAACAGGAAAATACAGGTGAAGGGCAGGGTCTCTGCAGATCCACGCACCAAAAGTCCTACTCATTCCGCCTTTAACTGTGCTTGCTGTCCCCTCCAGATATGAGCATGAGTGGAGAGTTGAAGTCCAGCCGTTCCAGGGCAGCGAGTAAGAGAGCCAGCAGCACCTCTTATGGGTGAGTACAAAATTAAACTCGTCACCTGTGCCCTCACTCAAAGATAATCATGTGCTCTATTGTTTTCTGCACCTCAGCAATGCAATCAATGCAACAATATTCGTTATTCCGTTTTTTTTCATGCAGTGTATGTAGACTGCTATTGATTTTAGCCAGAGGTAGTGTCTCTATCAGCCAATGTTTTAATCTATCTGTTGACGCGGTGCGTGCGTATGATTGGAGCTGAACAGTTTTCTGCTGGCAGTTCAATACAGCAGCATGGAGCTACACTTACATTAACTGTGTGCTGAGATAGCCAGCGCAGGAGAACGGGGAAAGTGGGAGAGAAAACAGTGTGTGAACCTGATTGAATTTGTTCTTGCCGTCATTACTGTGTCCTTCCAGCTGTCCATGTGTATCTGTTTTAGTATGCATGGGTATTGTATGGAGCACCACTAATGAGCAGAGGCCATGTTTATGCACACTGTACTCGATTTGTGTCAAGCTTGAATAGATACTTACTAGACTAACTGTAACCATACCAGTATTCAGCTACACGTTTCCTGCAAGTCCACATGAGTTCCCCTTGTTGTCCCCTTGTTGTCAAACAGAAACACTGTGGAAACAATCAGCAAAATATGGAGCCAAGAGTAATGGAAAAATATCAGTATTTATTAGGCACCTGAAAACATGTGGAGTCGTAGTATGTATAATAATAATACACTTAAATACACTTAAATGGAATGGGGATAAAGTTAAAGGGACACGTCAACCATAATGTGCACTTTTTTAATCAATGATACTGCCTACATACTGCATACTGCCTTCAATCCTTGACATAGAACGTTTTACTCAAAAACCTTCATGATAAACTCTTGTAAACTCTCTGATCCAGTACTCAGTACATTCCAAACACATGTAGCTTTGCTCAAATATTGCTGCAAAGACCACTTTTGCAAAATGTCTGACCAAGCGTTATGGCAGTTGTGCTGTCAATAGCATTTAGCAAAAATCTTCACAAGTTTACTTACAGAAGGCATAGACTTAAAGACTGATCTCTAGACTTTAAGATATGACATGATATGATATGATATGATATGATATTTTTATTATTGTGTTATGTGTACAATTGTATGCCCAGCTCACATTACAAGACATCATAGATTTAAACCATGACCAGGGCACATACATTATCAAATAACATAAATAAAATAACTAAAGCATCTTTCATCTTCAAAATCATCAAACCATTATTGAGTTGGATAGAACTTTTCTTGGCTTTTTAGATAAAGTTAGCAGACTTAAGCAAATCAAAATTAAACACCCGTTCCAGTTTTTGCTTTAAGAACTGATACTGAATCATTCAAAAGAAGATCACAATTAATCAGAAAACCAATATCTTTAGTCGACCCTAATACCTAAATTAATTGCAAGAGATGCATACAGAAGAGACTGAAGTGCAAAATAAGTCGTGCGTACAAATAAGAGGCTATGAACAACAGATGTAACAGCCAACTTCAACGCCCTCAAACTAATTAACAAATCACATTATTATTTCATGCTTTTGTCAGCTATATTTGGGATTCCACCTATGTTTTCAGGCACCCACTAAATATTGATATTTTTGCAGCGCTAGCAGCTGCCTTTCCTGTCCCTCTTTTCTCCTCAGAGGCTCATCACACCATTGTGAATAGAGGTATAACTATCGTGCTATGTGACTTTGAGGGTATTGTTCCCACACCCTATTTTTTCAAAACACTTAATCCACTTAAGCTGTCCCTTTTTGCCTGTGCTCTCTTCTCTGTCAGAACAGTTCTGTCCAAACCTTGAACTATCTAACATTATTTGGCCATTCCACCATGTACTCATGCCGTAGCCTGCAACCATGCATTAACAAGGTTAGTGCAACCCCCATCTCCATCCTACACACACAAACACACAGAGAGAGAGAGAGAGACAGAGAGAGAGAGAGAGGGAGAGGGAGAGGGAGAGAGAGAGAGAGGGAGAGGGAGAGGGAGAGAGAGAGACATGGACTGACCGGGGAACACACCTGAGGTATTAGGCTTGATAATGCAGTGGCCCAGCTTATACATCACAGAGATAACGTGAGCTTTTATTACGGACGATCAGATTGGCTTTTTCTGGCCACAGCAGGCTGGCATGTCACACACGCTGAGAGCCACTCTGAACCGACAAATCCTCATGTCACACAAACACAAAAACAATGATCTATCCCTGCCCAAAGCCTGCAAGTGTAATGTCTAAAATGGAATGTATGTTAAAGGCAGCATCAGCAGCATTACCCTTTGACCTCCATTGCATTACTACATTTTGAGTTCAAGAGCAAGATAGAGAGCATAATGCATCCAGCATAACATTAGCCAATCTATTTGATGATTTTCCCCAAATAGACACTACAGTGTAACAGCAGTCTCCAGTGTAAACTCTGACCAGTCTGCTACCAAAAAACGTCTCTGTTCCAACCCCAGAACTCCTGCTCTGTGCTGCTGACAGCAGCGTGCCCCGTCTCCTCCCCCCTCCTCCCAAATGTTTTCACACAGTTGGCCAACAAACATTATTGCCTGTGGCCTAGATTACTTTGCTCGCAAACTTTCAGGAGCTAAGACACTAGGGCAATGTAATATACTGATCCAATATGCAAGTTGCCAGAATTTCAGGAGCACTGTCAGTTATTGTCACGAAAAGTTGAATTATCAGGCTGATAAATAGATTCATCCCTTACCTTGCAGCTAAACTCAGCTGAATCTTTTCATTTTATATGTCTGGATATACTCCAGGTTTTTCATTTTTTGTCATATGACGCACCGCTCTCCCTCTTTCTTTCTTTTTCTTTCTTTCTTTCTTTCTTTCTTTCTTTCTTTCTTTCTTTCTCTCCACTATCTGTCATACGTCTCCCCCCAGGCCATTTGCTCCAGAACAACCCTGACAACATAAGGGTTTTGTCATCATTTGTCGCTCGTGTTTCCTGGCTGTCACAGGTCCCCTCTAGCTTGGCAAGCCCCAGCTGTGGCTGGAAGGCGGGATGGGGTAGGGAGAGTGGCAAGCGTTCACGGCCCAGATGCTTCTGCTGCTGCCGCCGTGGCCTCTGTGTGCTCCAGTGCACTGCTACAAAAGCTCACTGTACTGTGCGGCCCGTATAGGGAGGCTCAGGTGCCAGAGGAACAGTGTGTGCATATGTGCATGTGTGTGTGTGTGTGTGTGTGCGTGTGTGTTCAACACATCCCGTGACTTACAGTGCTGGATGGGTCAACCCCTATAAAAATCTGCTGAAGTTAAGCATTTTTTTCTTTCCATTTTCTGCTTTCTCTCTCACCATGCCCTCTATCCTCTTTTTTTAAGAGGCTGAGAAATGATGAAGAAAATCGTGTAGCTGCGCAATCCGAAGTTAAGTGAAGTCCTAGTCACATAATTGTGAAGATAAGATCAATTACTGAGGGCTCTGTTCCCTCCCCGAGGTTTTAACCGAACTCTAAGGGAGGCTCTGCAAACCATGAACACACACGCTGTCTAGTCTGTGGCTGTGCGCTACACAGTGCTGTAGTCTTGTCAGTATGAATGTTGGGCTTGTGTTCTGGTCATTACAGTGGTCATTTTATTTGTCTGCTCCATTTAGCAACTCAGTGGAGAGGGGAACGCAAGAGGAGAAGGCTGTGAATGCAGAGTGGCAGAGTGCTCTGAGCATCTGGTCTCTGGTGTTTTCCTCTCTTTTCTCCATGTGCTCCATTCTTCTAATAGTCCCTCATCTGTTTTAATTATCAGAGGAGCTGGTCATGGAGGCGTGGGAGTTGGGGCTCAAACAGTACAGCAAACCCATCTGTCATAAGCTCAAAGAGCCTGATGGGGGATTGAGAGATGGAGGCATCAGGCTATGAACTCTGCAGTTTCCAGGCACAGTGGGTGATGATGTCCTGTCTGATACACAGTATGCCACAATTTACAGGCAAAAATGGGGGCAGACCATGATGAGAGGATGACAGGAGGGGGCAGAGAACTGGGCTGGTGCAGCTTTTCTTTCTTTCTTTTTTTTTTTTTTTTGGAGAAGCTGAAATACATAAAACAGCTCCTTTGGGGTTTATGATTGACAGTTTATGACTGAGGTTTTATTCTCTTTCTTTTGGCTGGTATTTCTACTTGTATATTTCTCTCTGTTTAATGTACATTTGTCTTAATGATGTTTTTTTATTATTATTTTTCAGTTTGGTATTGTTATCCTTATATTTTATCCTTTCTTTTAAATTGTTGTTTGCATGTTTTTCTGTTGTTTGCATGTTTTTCCGGAGCTAACTGGCATCCACCAGCGCTAAAGAAGCAAATAGTGAATGAACAAGAAGAAATGCCGATGTTTACCAGTGTTTTTGAATAAGCATCGTGTGGTGCAGGTTGTCTTGTTGTTCTTTTGTTTCTTACTGCTGCCCACCATGGTTGTTGTTGATAATGCTTTTCTGGTCACAAGCCTCACCTTGAAAATCATAACCCTTCTCACTACTGACCGTCGTGACCCTCTCCCGCAGCTAAAGGTATCCACCCTAAAATGTCCTCCACATCACAACAAAAGACAATTTCAGACAGACTGGGAAATAGGCTTGTAAGACACACAAAGTCACAGACAGGCCAGCAGTGTGTAGTATGTGGCGCTTGGTAATTGTTAATTTAATGTGAAAACAGTTGCAAGATCTATAGGTTAATGAGATGCCGCATGGTGCTTGACCTCGTTATCTGATGTGAATGTGTGGAATGTGGTGTGGAGGTAGCTCTGGAGCCATACAGGAGCCTAAGGATTTGCAAGGACACTTCGTAGTTAGGTAGCATTGTTAAGACATATGGCCACTTAGCACTGTCTCCTTACAGTAGGAAGTACAGGACACATCCTAGGTAGATTCCTTGATTTAGCAAAGTTCAAGGAATCATCAAATGGTTCCTTCCCTGTAGTGAGCCAAAAACTTTGGTCATACTAGCCTTGATGAAGCCACCCTATATTGTTTTGGAGAGATGGAGAGAATTTTTCGGTTTACAATGTGGAGCTCTTGGAGGCAATATTCACTCATGCTATTGAAGAAACATGTACAAATTACCAGAACTATTAACATGTTTTGTTTTCCTGTTCAAATTATGATGGACAATGTGATAGACCTCTACTTTTGATGCTCTAACCGTCAGAAGACGGCAACGTTCGTTCAACACAGGTTTTGCCAGCAGATCCCCACAGATACATCTTGCTCTACAAGCTTATCATGGGTATCATGGCACATAGTGAAATAAATGTAGACATGTTATACATCAAAATGTCCAGTGTTTTCTGCTGAACATTGTGTTTTCCGTTTACTAGTGTTATTATACAGTTTTAAAATAAACTAGATTTTTTTGTGTGTATTTGGGAAGAAAAAAAATTGTTTGCTGAGGTGCTGCCCATGGTGTTAAAAGGTGCACTTGGTGGGAGTGACAAATAATTGCCCCCCCAACCTGTAAATGTTTATGGTGCATGCATCAACGTATACATGTGTGCATGCTTAAACATACAGTACACTTAAAGGTCCCAGTTTGTGGGTCTGAAAATATGGTCACCCTAGTCTAATGTTATGTTTATGTTACATTTCTTTATGCTCTTTTCATTTCGTGTGAGGTTTTATTACTATGAAGGCTGATCACACCGCACTACACTGAATTCCACATTAGTCATGTAGCATTTCCCTGTCAGGTTGACCTAAGTCATGTAACATTTTGGACAAAGCAGGCTCCTAATAAACCTTCCTAAGAAGGTCCCAAAGTGATAACAAGTTTCCTTGGAGATGGGATAGGCTCTATGTTTCAGCTCATGGCAGAGCCTGGGCTATGATGAGCCCCTCTATGATTACAGGGTCTCAGCCAACCACCATCATCAAATTACCTTCCCTCCAGACCATCCTTACCAGGGTAGAAAGGTGCAGATCCTGTGTCTGTCTGCTGATGTCCAGTCCTCTAGAACTAATGCTTTTTCTCTAAAGGCATCTTAGTATAAAGATGTAGGTATGCAAAATGTTTGACTTTGATGTATGTATCTAAATTGTGAAAGTCTTTACCCTCTTATCACACTGTCTCTGGTTTACAACAGCCATTTATTTTAAATTGTAAATTATAAAAAATATATATCTCACGGTGCTTACTGTGATGAATTTACCTTTTACTTTTCCTGTACAAACAGCAAAAACTGTAGTGCTGGTGTCTGCACAGTGAAAAATCAAAGCAAAGCCAAGAACGGATCGAGGGCTAGGCCTGTGTGACTGATAGATCTATTTCCATTGTGAATTGCAACTCTGCATGTTCTGACCATACGAGATATCACGCAGTCAATCAACTCCTCTGACTTTGTAGAAAATAGCACACTAATTAATCTTGCTCACACCTTTCCGTTCATCTTCTAGCATCGGTTTTCCAGTGTAACTGGACTATTTTTGTTCACCTTGTTTTTTCTATGTCCTTGTCGGTATTCTCTCTGCATGGATGATGCGTGGACTTTTAACTGTCTGGAGTCCATTCCTCCGAGGGCTGATGGGGGCCGTACCGTAGGTAAAGGTCAGTGCAGTCAGAGGTGGATGTACTGCTGGGGAAAAGGTCAGATTGTGCCGAGGAAGAAAGTGCATCTGCTGATTTCACTGTCATCACTGGGCCTTTACAACAGCAGAGAGAAACCGAAGGTGGGAAGGAGGTGGGATGGAAGGAGGGAGAGGTATGGAGGAAAATATAGCTGGGAGAGAGATAGGGAGAAAGAGACAGAGAGAGACAGAGAGGGAGAGAGAGACAGAGAGATGAGGTAGCTGTAGGCATGATGATTCGTTGTGTGGAGATAAGGTCATGAGCCAGCGGTGGTGGCACTGCTGGCTTGGGGCATGATGGCAAGGATGACCAGGATCACATAACTGAGAGAATGAAATTATATTTCTGTTTGTATGTGTGTGTGTGTGTTTGCACATGCGTGTGTGTGTGTGTGTGAGTTGGGGGCTGTCTATCCATATTTTCCGCCGTCTCTGTGCATTACCACGCCAGATGAGTTATCTCCCCTTCCCTGCAGGCTTATCACCCTGTAGGGGTTGGTCCGTCAGCTAATGAAGTCATGGCTATCCCACTGCCTCCTTCTCTGTGATGGGGGCAAGAGAGAGAAAAGGATAAATGAATGAATAAAGATCTATGTATAAAGGTGTAAGGAACAGGACATAAAACAGGGAGAGACATCAATACATGAGAAAAGTGGGAGACAAAAGCCAGAGGAGTAGATAGGAGAGAACTAAAGCGAGAGAGAGAAAAATAACAACAATCGTGGAGCGTGAGTTGGTGAAGAAAGGAGGTAAAGTGAGTGAGCACTGCACTGCGTGCCGTCGGCCCCCTGGCGTGAACAATCCATCTCAAATTGATCTTCCAGCTCGGCCCAGCAGGGCATTCTGAATCAATCTCAAATTGATCTCTGTGCCAGAGGTCGGGAAAACTAGCAGTGGAGCTTATCAGAAATATAGTGGTGCTGGGAGGATCTGACAGGGAAACTTATCACACTGCACAACAGGAAATGGGCTCTGAGCCCTCAGGGCAGCAAGAGGACGAGCATGCTCCATCCCCACTATACACACACATACACACACTCGCAAGTATGTGCACGCTCACAAATACACACTGATTCAAATGCCTCTGCACCAACCAAACAAACATGCGCTGACACATGCAGCATTCAACACAGTACCAAAACAGTATACTGTGTGAACATGCGTAAACACACACACACACACACACAGACACACACACACCTACGCGCATACACACACAGACACGCAAGCACAGATGTAACATGAACAAGCTCACACACAGCTCAGGCATCAGTGCACACCTCAGGGCAAGCTAACAAAAAAGTTGGTTGGAGCACTATATGTCAATGCATTCTGAGTCGGACAGGTGTGATTTGATGCCTGCAGCACTTAATGACTTATTACACACTTAATCTGTCCTCAGCAAGGCTCTGTGAAAGGCCCGCCGAAGGACAATCAATATCGGCTTGCATTTAGACAGTCAGTCAGCTTAGAGGAGCAACCTGCCTCTCCAGGCCCGGTAAAAAAATAAACCCATATAAACAATGGTTCAAAAGCGTCCCTCACCATAGGTCTGTGGTGAAAGTTTGCAATCTTGATATTCAGGTGTGCAGCATTTCTGAAAACACTTGAATGCATCCAGGTGCTCCTGTCTAGGAATTCAACATCAAGTAGAAGGAACAGCTGTCCTGTCTTGCTGTCTGACGCCCTTCCTGGCTCCGTTACAGCTTCCACTGCCGGCTGCACAGTACATTAGGTAACCTTTTTCAGCTCCGGTTCGCTCAGCAGTTCATCACACAGCCTGTGATTACAGTCTGTAGTGGCCACTGTTATTCTCATTCAGTTCCTGTTTACGTTGCCTTTGGGACTGTGGACTTTGTAGTGTTTTCTCTCAGCGCAGGTCGCCAGATTGAAGCTGACAGCAACTTTACAGAGCCGAGCCAGGGACCAGAACACACAGGAAAAATAATTCCAAGTTCATTCTGGTGACTGAGAGAGCCTCAGAATGGCACAGAGATAGAGAGGAGAGCAATAAAACGAATGAGAGAGATTGAGGGAGTGTGGCGGAGAGGGGGAGGAGATATTGGGGTGTGTTTGAATGTGTCAGCGTTTGGGAGGCAGTAGGAGACCCTATTCTCTGGCCTGGACTGGAAAAGCTCTCTGTCAGCACAGAGGGGTAATGGGGGTGAGCAGGGAGGAACAGAAGAGGGAGTGTGTGACTCTGTGTGTGTGTGTGTGTGTGTGTGTGTGTGTGTGTGTGTGTGTGTGTGTGTGTGACGGTGTAAGTGACTGCATGCCCCAAGGGCTACTGCATCTGTGACCCCATTAGAGTGCTGTGTGCTCAGAACGACAGAGCAAACTTATTTGTTATTTGGAAAAAACGAAAATAAAGCCCATGTGACAAACCTTATCATCTTATTAGGTAAATTTTATATTCACCACTGCAAATTTAAAGAAATAACTCCCAGATTCTCTTCCTTTAAGCCTGATTTATATATTTTATCTGGACCAAAACTACATAAAAACAAAAAAGCATTTTTACCATTAACAACTGTTATGAGCAATTATTCGGTGTAATACAAGATTTGCTGAACACATACCATGTAACCCTTTATAGTATTTATGACATGTCCAAAAGGTTTTTTTTTCCTATTTATTCATTCATTTATTTATTGTATTTTATGCAGTTGTCTATATTAAATTCATTTTTTATTTATTTATTTATTGTATTTTATGCAGTTGCCTATGCTAAATTCATTTCTGTATGGTTTGTTTTGTTTGGTTTATTTTCAGGTGTTTGTGTGTACATATTATTACATATTAATGTAATAATATGTACGTGCCTGTGAACAATGAGCAATAAAGACATGAAAAAAAAAACTAGAGAAAAAATACTCACAAGACCTCGTTAACACACACACACACACACACACACGTACACACACACGCATGCATGCACAGAGGCATACAAACATGTATGCATGCTTTAAAACCACACCAAAATGAACCACATTTCGTACAACAAAATGCAATGCAATTTACTGTACTTTACAGCTAAACAAAAGCAGAAAAACAGACAAATCAAATAGAAATAGAAAATAACAATAGGACCCTTCTCCCTGGGAGGGCTCAGGCGCTAATTAAAACAAAGAAGGAAAAGACAGGAATGCAGCGAAACATTCAGTGATCAACTCTCAAGTTCCATACAAAAGTGGTGAGGGACAAAAAGGCAGCAAGCAGCGTCTCAGCTCTCTGATGACGAAGTTATGGTAATTAATGCTTCATGGAAAACAGTCCAGACCTTTGCTGACCTGCAGCCTTCATGAAGGACACATACACACACACACACACACACACACACACACACACACACTCACACTTCAAAGCCACCTTCCTACAGCTTCACAATCCATTTATTCTTTCAGTCAGACCTGAGGTGCTTACTGATGAATGCCCTTCAAATACCACAAAGACATACGCGCGCGCACACACACACACACACACACACACTCACACATACTTGCAATGAATTACCTGTGAGGGTGTCCAGTAATCACTCTTTTCAATCAATATTCACTCACCAAAAACCTGAGAGGTGCTCTGTCTGTGCATTTAGTTCTGCTGCATTAGTCCCAAATCACCATAAAACTCAAGTGGCTCCTGTTTGTCATGTGTCTACAATACCCGGCCTCATGATTTAGTTTGCCTCTGCTCGTTTAAAACTCCTGCTCTTGTTTTCCTGCTCTAACATATCTCTGCCTCTTTATTTATTTATTTCTCTCTCTCCTTCTTTCAGTCCCTATCTGTAGAAAAAGCAATTCACACTGTAAAACACAGAGAGGTTGCTGATTGAACAGGGCTGATGTTGTCCCAGGTTAAAGTTTCCTCCAGTGAGGATCACAGACTGCAGTGTGAGGTTGACTCAGCAAATGTCAGCCCTGTCCATCACAGCTGAAGCACAGACAGCTCCCCTGAGGGCCTTCCTGATTGGCAGCTTATTATTTGCCCTATATATCTCTCAAATGTTCAACTCCTCCCCTGTTGTCCGAGGTTGGAGCTGTGTGTGTGTGTGTGCGTGTGTGTGTGTGTGTGTGAGTGTGTGAACTATCCTCAGTGGGTGCATAATGGATGCCTCTGACATAGCGGGAGCACGCTCTCGAGACTATAGCTGCTCACATATACACAGATGCAAATGCATACTCGTGTTTTGGTATTTCTGTGACAGTTTCTTGTCTTCTGTGCTTTGCCTTTGGTTGAGGTTAATTTTAGCTCAATCTAGTCATGCCGCCTTGCCCTTCATGCTGCAGCAGTGAAATGACTTTTAGCTTTTAATTCTTTAATCATGTCAGGACAACAGTGCAGTTTGCAATGTGAAAAAGACTCAGGACTGGACAGAATTGAAAGGGCTGGAAGGATTAATTACTCTAGGCAGCCTTCGCCAAACCTTTTAACTTTGCATTTTAAGTCTATTCTAATGGGGATACTTTGAGGAGGCTGTGGCCCTCGTTTGAAGAAGTGTCTTGGTATCCCTGCTCCTCTTGTGTTCTTTAAGGAAGAAGGGGGGTGTGAGGAGGGCTGCTATGTGAATGCCCTGGATGTCATTTGTCATCTCACTGTGGTGTGATGCAGCTAATCAGCACTAAATATACTGATGAAGAGTTTTCACCTCTGAAATTTCCAATTACCGTTCCCAGCCAGAACCTGAGCTTTAATGAATGACACAGGACTAAAGCAGTTTCTCTGCCTGGAGAAGACACACACACACACACACACACACACACACACACACACATACACTCACACACACACACACACACATGCAACACCCTGATGGCAATGCCCAACAATGCACTGCACCTCTGCCAGGCGGATGGCATGCTAAACAGTCCCTATTTCTACTGTTTGTCTCCACCTCATGATAATGCAGCTGCATGGAGGAAAGACTTTTGTGTTATCACTCAGCAGGTTTAAGACCATAAACCATAGGCCAAAGACCATAAAAACAATTCAAATGTAAAAAAATATGTATTTTCTCAGATATGTTTTATTTCATATGAGACAAGGATTCAAACTGTTTGGCAGGCTTACAGTGAGATATTTTAATTTACTCAGTGCGGTTGCCATGTTCTCTGCCATGTTGATGTGAGCAGCTCAGACCATAGAAGAAGAGAAGCTTCGCACAGCTGATTACAATAGCAAATTTTCTATTATTCAGTGAAGCATAAAAGTTAAGAATAACTTATCTTTGACACTGGCATCTCTTTAGTATCACAAACAAAATCTGACAATATCACCATAAAATCAGCACAACTGGCCCTACAGCACTGGTGAGGTGACTGGTTACACTCAAGACGGCAGTATACTTAGTAGAAAGTAGGACTTTTTGACCAAAAAGGTGTGCTCAGAACAACAGACAAACTAACCAAAGCTGTCGTGCAGATGACCATCCATCAAGAATACAGGTATTAAATAATTTCATAGTGTCATTTCAAAAACACACCAAGGCTTAATTTATTTGCAGACCACTTGCATTGCATTTTGAGCAGGACTCTGCTTTCAGCAGCGATCGTACATGTGTGAAAATTAAAGGGTAGGGGAGGATTGTATCCTGATTCTATTGTCAGGGGCAGGTATGGTGGGGGTGAAGTCTGTAACCTGAAGTAGGACAAGGATTTCAGAAGTGATATGCATGTAAATTTAAGCCCTTATGTGTTTTTTGCTTTTTTGTGCAAGCCTACAGCCACTGTCGAAGATGCATATTTTAACACTACAATAAAAAGGTTTTTTTGCACATTGTTGTGGATTCATTCCAATCATTTTTATGATTTGCTTTTTGACCTTTTCTGGAACCCTGTTTTTCACTTTTTTATTCACTCCTTTCAACCAGCTATTGGATAAAATAACATTAGTCTATGGAATTGTCCTGCCATAAAGTAAACGAAAGCCACATTCATAATGAACTTATAAGGGACACAGTTTGTCTGCATCTTTGAGAATCAATTCAATTCTCTCTCTCTCTCTCTCTCTCTCTCTCTCTCTCTCTTTCTTTCTCTCTCTCTGCCAGAAAAGACACATTTCTTATTGACTGTACTGGCAACAGTGAAGTCAATAAGAAATTGAGTTTTCTGACATGTTCGCCGGTCCCTCTTTCTTCATTTCAAGTTGCACACATGGTGATACAGGGAATCGCTTAGTGCTCCCATTGAAATCTTTTCAAAGCTAGACAGATATATTCCAGACAAATATTGCTTGAATAGTATGAGAGGGTCAGCACATCTACACTAATGACACATTTGGCTCTGCATCTTGCTGGCTTTGGTCCTGCCAGTCCAGATCTACACGACTCCAACAACTCGTCAGCTCTCATTTGAAGTCTTGTGTTGAGCCATTTCTTCATCCCTAAGTTTACTTGTATTGTTCGATGCAAGATGGGCAGCTTGCCAAATGTGAGATGTCCTGCAGCATATTGTCTTAAAATGTACTTTGGGCAGTAGTGTGTTTAGTTTGTTATGTTGTGCATTGTATGCGGATAGTGTCAGGTTATGGAGCAGAATTGGACTCATCCCACTCCAAACACTCCGCCTCAAGAAAGATTTGATGACAGTCACTAGAGACAGGGCAAGGCTCTACAATACATTCACCAAGAGTTAAACAAACACCTCTCATATCGTATTGACATCTACATATGCACATATTCATAGTGAAACACCACACACACACACATATGTACAGAGTTAGAGAGAGAGAGAGAGAGAGAGAGAGAGAGAGAGAGACCAGCACACACAAACAAAAACAATATAATTCATATGTTTTCTCATTAATTAAATTCCTTGTTTGAAGTGTTTGGCTCAACAACCTCTTGCCCATCTGCCCTCATCTGTCCCTTTGTGTTTCAAAAAGATGCCAGCCTAATCTATCACCTGATGTGACTGGGTTACATGAGGTGTTTCTAATGTGTCAAAGAAAGACTGCTATTCATCCGTCTATGTTCTGTCCTGCCAGAGGCCTAAGTGAGTAATTAGAATAAAAGCTTTTGGTTTCTAATCACAGTAAACACCTGTGACACAGTCTGATTTGAAAGGCAGATTATGCTAATCTTTTGTTTAAACAGTCCATGTCTATTGCCAGAGCTCTCTCTCTTCTCTTCTCCTGTCCTCTCATCTCCTTCCCTCTCCTCTCTTCTCCTAAACCTTCAGTCATTTACAGTAATTGGGTTTGTCCTTTTGGCTAAATGTATTAATTGAATCCTGGGCTTGTTACCTGTCTTTTTTCACTGTAAACTGTCCTGTAAAGCAGAATTACTTTTTAAAAAAAGTTCTCAATAAAATAATGCAATTTGTTTATATTACCCACTCTCATATACACCCGCACAAATGGGGTCAGGCTTAACTCATAACCACAGCATATTGGAGTGCATGAGTGTTTTACTTTTGTATCTGGGTGCTGAGAAATGATTAGCCATTATATAATGGCCCTATTCCACCAAAACATCCCAGGACCAGAGGTCTTGGGTCTTGGGTCTTGTCTTCTGGAGGCGGAGTGAGAACCCTAAGCTCTTGTGTGTTTACTGTACGTTTCCACCACACCGTTACAAGGATGAACTTGCAAACTCAAGTATGAATGGCAGGAAAAGCTTGTTTGCTAATTTCACCTAATTCACCTATTTAGAGAAACACAATATAATTTCATAATATTTTAGTTCCGCCTAGTGGCTGTTATTGTTCATATCCGTATATAGACTCGGTTACAATATAATTTCTCCTTTGCCCCCTCTGCCTTGTCCCCACCGACACTGTCCTGGGTCTGGCCCAGTGACACCTCACTCTCCTGGTCACACTCTGACCCGCCTCCTGTCAGTGCTGAGGACTGACAGGAGGCCTGAGGACTGCACCAGCTCACCTGGACTGTCCTGTTTGGATTAGTCCAGCCGGTGGCAGGGGCTATCCAGGCCTTACCCTGCTGGCACACCACCGCCCGCCCCCGTCTCCTGCTCCCGTTCTTTGGAGTTGAATCGGCCAGGTGAACCGACCCACACCATGTTCACTCTTCCTGTGATGCTGAATTCTGAGGGGACGTGTGCAGCAGGCACATAATGCACCGAATTCACCACAGCCTGTCATTTATTGTATTGTTCAACTTGTACAGTTTTGTTATGTGGCTTTTCACTTAGTGCATTGTTGAGTTGAATCACTCACTTTAACACCTAAGTGTGTGTATCCATAGTAACATGCAGCATTATGGATAATGCCTAGATAGTATTTAAGCAATAAGTGATTGTGTTCAGATTCGCGATTTTCGCCATTCAACAGTCAGATAAATCAATAGAAGTGAAAGATAATTGGGTAATTCTTGTGTTACAGCAGCAGGATATCCAGACACTGCACAGGAACAATAGTAGGCTACACAAAATACCTCTCAACACTAGAAGACAGAAATATATATCTTAAGAAAAATAACCACAACAAATAACAAAAATAGCTCAATACAAAGAATATAAGAAAAAAAAAAACATATAGTATACTAGAATACACCACAAATATAATACATATAATGAATATACAATATCAACATAGGTAACATACCATATGCAAACGCAATGAATGCAATGGTAAGGTAGGAACACTGACCAGCAACATGTTTTAGCACTGCAGTTGTCTGCCTCCGTTTCCCCACAGCTTCTATAAAACTATTTTCTGGTAGAGTAATGGAGACCAACTATAACATCGCGTGCAGTTGCAAATGAAGACAAATGTTTTTCTCTTACTTAAAAGAGTTATAAACTCAGTGGCCACTTTATCAGGTCCACTTGCACAATCTAATTCAGCTCAATGCAACAGCTCTGCCATAAATTCTACCTTTTAAGAAAGTTTATAATGTTCAGTTTTTGTTGACATTGTGCAGAATGTGTAAGTTTAACTATATGTTTATTACTGAGGTTGTAGTTTGCAGAGGTCATGTACTGGGCCACATCTTAATGAGAGGTGTTTTTAATTTTTTGACCTCCTTATTTATGAACATGAGTGGGACAGAATAGTCGAAACAACTCTCAATAAAATGCAGTCCAATACAACAGCACCACTAACTATGAGCTCAGTGCCAAACACCTCTGTTACTGTGACAAAAAGAAAACCTGAGCATCACAGGCATCATTAAAGTACTTTATGGCAGAACAGTCATATTGCTTGTATTAGATTGTACAGGTGGGTCTAATAAAGTGGCCACAGAGTGTATGTAACATCACTGTGTAATCTCTTGCTTTAGTGTTGTATGTATAGTACATGTGTGTCTGCCTTATGCTGCATGTACTTTGCACTTTTTTGCGCTCTATGTTGTTTTCTGTTGCTTTATGTGATTATGTCTGCATACAGGTGCTGTGTCGTACAACCACTTTCAGTACCACTGACAATAAAGTTGTATCGTATCGCATCGTATCGTATCGTATCGTATCGTATCGTATCGTATCGTATCGTATCGTATCGTATCGTATCGTATCGTTTTGTTGTGTGACCTGGCTGAGGTTCCAGAGCCCTGCTGTGAATGATGAAATTGAAGATTCATAGCAACAGAGTCAATTAGAATGACCCCTGTACATGTAAAACATGTAAACAAGTCAAAACATTGCGTTACTGTTTGGTTGTGTCCAGCTGATGTATTTCACACAGCATGTAACCATGAAATTGAAACTTTTCCACAGGTTTTCTCACTGGTCTCAGGCACTGGTGCTGAAAATAAACATTGATTCTGGGTGCGTGAGACGTGCTCATTATTTCCAACTCAGACATTCTTTGTCTAGCTGGCTAATCAAACAGACACCAAACCATACTATGCCACGCCTTGCCCCTGCCAGGCTGAACATAGCTAATGGAGACGAGGCCACTGTATCAGTCTGGTATGTCCACACCCTGACAGCTGTAGGAGACTGTGACTCATTCCTCTCCCTCTGTCTCTATCCTCCTTGTCTCTTTTATTTTATTTAATTTTTTATTTATAGCTGTATTCGTCATGTATGGTACATGTTAATCAGCAGTTAAAAGAAAAGAAAAATGGGTAGAGTTTGGTAAGATGAACCTATAGGTACGTTTACCCACCTCCTGCTTCTAGGCAGCTGTACACAATTTTTATCATGTGACCATGTATTTAGGAAGCACTCATCATTTCTACCTGGCTGTGAAAAAGAAAAGTACATGGTTGTGTATACAAGAAAGTGTTTTTGCTTGCCAAAGAAACCTATTTTTTACGCATCAGGAATAATGACTGTTGTAGCAAAGCCAATTTTTTTCAGGTCCAGCATTACATATTATACATGCTGGTGTACTGACACTGTAACACATGTGAGTTCATTTGCAAAAGATTTGTCCTGAATTACTAAGATGGGTGATTTTGTCCAACATGGCAGCTGTGGAGCAAAATGAGCCTCAGGAGCGAGTTGAGCCAGTGGTTGAGCCAATAAAAGGAGAAGTCATGATTTACAAACCAGAGGGCAGCCTGTCTGCACGCTGAAATGGTGGATGTGGAAAATTTGGTCAGGTTATAGGTTTCACAAATAATGAAATGCTTGTTCTTTGTGCTTTTTTCTCCTAACACTACGACTTTATCCTCGTTAACACTGCAACTTTGTTTTTATATTTTTTTCTTTTTATTTCTTTTTTTTTCCTGCCGGGTTTTTTCAGCTCTATTCTTTCACTCCTGATCCATTTAACCATCCATTCAGCATTTGACAAGCTGGCACTGCCGCGTCCTGCCATTCAAGTGAGAGTGTGACCACATCTATAACTTTCAAGGGGACAAGAAGGAAGCATTCTGATGAATAAATGGACTGGCAAGCCAAAGAAAAAACAAATCTATGTCTTGCAGAACACTTCTTCGGTGTCCAGTTTGCTGACATGTGCTTGTTGGCTGGATATGTATTATCTGTGATGCTCTAGCTCTTGTCCTGGCTCTCTTTCAATGACTTATTGATGCAGCAGCACTCCCCAGCTCCTCTCTATCAGTGCAGTGCTCTTTTACTCCTCTTTCTGACAGTGTGACTTCAATCAAACCTGAAGGGCTGTCAACCAGGCAGGGCTACTCAAACTAAGCAGAGTCAGCGTGAGTGTAAACTGTACAACCCCTATGCGTCTTCTTCTATTTCTCAATCTGAACAAACTGCTCTTGGACAACAGTTTAACCTTGATGCATGTAGACTATGACTCTCTGGCTTATAGCCATATATCACTAGCTGTAGCACATGCAGCATATCCCAGTGATGTGGACCGGTGGGCCAAGCAGATTACATTACTGATATGCCATGACCCTGTACCTGCCATTGATTAAATCAGCAGAGAGTGTGTTTAAAATGGCAGTACTATAGAAAATGTTTTCCCCTAGTTTGGGCATGTCACAGTCTGGGATGTTTAAAAAAAAAAAAACAGATGGAATTGGTATTCATACATGTATATTCTTTAATTTCCATCAGCTCGCCCACTAATGGCCAGTCACCAGTCAGTGGCTCATTAATAATGAATGAATGTCTGTAAAATGACTTAGATTCTAGGTGCTAAGGGAAAATAAATTCTAATTAAATTCTAATACAAATTCTGTTCTCGTTCTAATTCTAAAATATTTCATCACAATTTTATTTCATTTATACAGTAAGTTACAGTTGCTTTCATTTTTCAGACAACTGCTCATTATATAAAACTGTCCAAAAAAATTATACCCCCCCAAACTAATACAATTTTTGTTGAGAGGTATCTCTGCCTCAGGATGAGCCATAAAAACTGTGTGTGTGTGTGTGTGTGTGTGTGTGTGTAGGTGTGTGTTTGTGTGTATACAATCCAGCAAAGAGCAGGTGGAAAGAAACGGAATGTATAGTTAGTTTAATAACTACAATTAGTGTGTCAGTGCGTGTGTGAGTGTATGTGTGTATGTGTGTGTGTGTGTGTGTGTGTGTGTGTGTGTGTCTTCATGTGCGCATTCCTACAGATATTTGAATCTGAAGCATCACTGATGTGTGCTTCACAAAAACTGAACAAGCAAGACAGAGCAAGAGAAAGTGAATGCAAGTGAAATGGAGTGAATAAGCGCGACAGTGATTAAATGAAAGGGAAAGGGGGAGTAGATTAGCTCAGCGGCTGTCCTTAGAGAGTGTCTGAGAGGGAGAACAAGCTGCGCTGAGGCCCCATCGTCTGCCAGCACTCCCTTCATCTCCTCCTCCTCCCCCACCTCCTCCTCCATCAGTGCTTCTCTCCTCTCATCTTGGTCATACTCACCCTTAACACCCTGTGGCCTCTCTGTTTTCTCTTTCTTCTATCTTGCTTTTTCTTCTCTCTCTCTCTCTCTCTTTCTCTGTGTGTGTGTGTGTGTCTGTCTCTCTCTCCCACTCTGTCTCCCCCTTCATGCTCCATCTCTTCTTTTCCTTAATTGTCATCCATAAACACAAAATCCTTTTTTAGTTTTTCGAGGGGCAAGCCATAAATGTCATTCAGAAACCAAATTCTCCGTTTCTTTTGGACTGCATGCTGTTGTCAGTCTCTCTCTGTCAGTGTGGGCTGTGTTTCAATATGTTCCCTCTTGATTGTTGTGCGTGGCTTTGAGGTTTTCCCCTCATTTCACTACTAGTCCATTTCTTCCTGTTTTGATGTACACTGCCAGGACAGCTGATAGAGACAGATGGGGGTTATTGTGTGGCTGATAAGTACAAGGGGACAGGGTAGATTCCCTGCCTGATACAAAGAGGAGAAGTATTAGTATTCACTTGAGGTGCATGACTTCTTTTCAATATGTGTTTAAGCTCTTTAATGGAGGCGTGTGAGAGAAAAAGATGGAGTGTGAGAGTTCTCGAAAGAGGGACACAGAGGGTGATGTGTTGAACAAGATGCATTGCAGATTTAGAAAATAATAGAGATAATAAATACGAAAGATAAAGAAAATGTAGAGGTTACAGGAGAAATGAGAAAAATGGAAGGTTTAGTAAGTCAGAAAAAGGAACATAGTAATAGTTCCTCATTCAGATGACAAATATCTTTACAAGATACAAGATATCTTTACAAACAAAATATGTTATGGATGATTTGATACATTTGTAAACACACAGCGCTGCTCATGCCCCCAGCAGATTGCTTGTGGAGGCTTAAAGATATTTTTTAGTGGAAATGAGGGACACATTTTACTCTGCAAGACTCCTGTTGGATTACTTGGATTATGTTCTCTTGAGCTTAAATTTGAAAATACAGACGTTCAACTATAAGGTAAGCTTTGAATTAACTTTCTCTGTGGCTTCATTGCTGATTGCAGCGACTGAGGCACTTGTGTGATTGATCTGAAATTTGGATGGGCTTATCTGCAGAACGTGCTGTTACAGAGAATCTTTGAATGAAGCTGAAGCAGCGAGGGGGTGAAGAGGAGGGCAGAGGAGGAGCTTGTTGTACAGCAAATACAGAAATTTAGAGAGCTAAAAGCAGGCTGGCTATAAAATTATATGGTGGAAAGAAGACCTACAATGATGACTCTTACGTTGCAAAATCTTTTTAATGAAAAAAAAATGCACATAATATTATGCACATCATCTTTTTGCTTCCTGTTGCACTGATGTGCATAACTCACAGTGAAACCACTCTGATTACATTTATCCTTAAAACAAAATAAATGCTTCAAATGTTATGTCATGATAATTTATTGGGATATTTTAAAGTTAGGATCAACAGAACCCGTGCAGCAGGATGGGGATTCACTGTCTTGTTAGCCTATAGTAGACCTACACTTCAGCAGGGAAGCTGCTTCCTCCTGCAGGGACATGAAGCACAAGATTTTTGTACTTCTACCATCTTTATTTAATCTGGAAAGGTCGAGCACACAGATCATGCTTGTTCTTTTCCTGCGGCACCTTGCTTTAATTTAATCCACAGGACATGAAGAAGATCTGCTGGCCAAAACATTGACAAATACAGTATTTATCTGGAGCTGAGTGTGTGGTCATGCTGATCACTGACTGGTGATGTGACCAGCATCGCTTCTCTTTTTTTTTTTTTTTTTTTTTTTTTTTTTGGTGTGTTTCTCTCAACATTGCATCTAAATCGATACAGCACCACACATTCATACCTAGCAGTTTTCCAGTTCAACCACGGCCTTGTTCAAGGGCATCTTGACATCCTGACACTCTCTCTTTCAAATGAGGTACCTTCTTTTTTGGGATGTACTTTTGCTGTGAGCAAATGTCTCAAGTGCCAGTGGGAAGCTAGACTGTGGATATGTGGTGGAGGTTAGAGCAACAACAACAGTGGCAGAAAGCCATAATACGTAGGAAAGGAAGGAAGAAGGACTCTTTTTTTTGTCGTTGTCATACATTGCCTGAATTTGTGATGTTTTTTTTGACATCTTTTGTTGTTTTGCAGATGCCAGTTACCTTAGCGTCAAGCTAAATGCCATGACAAGGTAGACAGCTCACCAAGATGAGTGACAAGTGTTGACTCTGGAATTTGACTGGCTGAGAGGGAGGAGAGAAGAACTAACAATAAACTTCCTGTCTTAATGCTGAAGGCTACAGATAAGATGTAACTTTAGAGCAAACCTTTAATTGCACATGAAAATAAGTATTTATTTCACACCAAAATTAAAATAATTCGTAGGCCTTACTTCATACATGGATTTTGGCAGGCCTTAGCTCGATAGTTTTTACTAACCCAGCTGAGGATCAGCTTTTTCTACTTAACCCTATTAATTAAAGGAACCGAGAAATAAATCCTCCTCTCAGCATCCCTGCACCTGCAGAAATGGACGGATGCAAAATTAAGCAGAGAAAAAAATGCATACTTTAGACAGATGTAAAGAAATAAATGCAATGCAGCCTCTAGTGTGAGGACTAAAAACAAAGAGGGTGAGAAAGGCAGAGGCCTGGGATTAGAGGTGGAGGAGAGAGTGCAAATGAGGTGATTATAGGGAGTTAAGTAACTGGAACAGGAAGTGTCATCTTTCCTATGACAAATATGCTTTACATTTGCTTGTATGTGTGTGTGTGTGTGTGTGTGTGTGTGTGTGTGTGTGTGTGTGTGTGTGTGTGTGTGTGTGTGTGTGTGTGTGTGTGTGTGTCTGTGTGGGGGGACTATTTGCATGTACAGTAGGCATAAGTTTGTACTATGTCCAGTCAATATGATATAGATCTGTGCCTGGTCTTCTTAAAGTTTGTCAAACACAAATCAATAAGCTGTGAGCACTCATCACAGACCACTGCACTAATGAGGACAAATGACAGAGAGCAGGGGAGAGGAGAGGAGAGGAGACAAGAGAAGATGAGAGGAGAGGAGAACTTCAGAGAAAACTGTTACTGAATAGATGAACATTAGTGTGCAACCCAAATAGCACAAAAACAACAGTGCAGATAGCTGTCACCGATTCTGCCCTGGATTTTCAATTACCTGTTATGCAAAGGAGGTTGGTATAATTGCATCAGTTTCTGTAGCTTACAAACACTGTACCATGTGGACAGAAAAAGAGTGATGGTATGTGTTTTGCAGGTTAATTAAATGCAGTTTCATACCATGTTTAATGTGACTGTCAGCCCAGCACGCATTTCCCTTTACAGTACTCCCCAACTCTTCATCAGTTTTCATTTTTCAGGTGTATGTTGTCTGTTTTCCCTTTGAACAGTAAGACCTTGGTTATTGTATGACTTATACATTGATATTTGACTAAATAAATAAATAAATAAATGTGCAATGTGTTCAGTTTCAAAGACAGAACTTGTGAACAAGTGCCTTGCTTAATTAGACCTAATCTGAAGAAGGACAATGGAAGAAATGAAACTTCCTCCTGCACAAATACGTTTCCTACAGCCTTGGTCTACTGCTATGAAAAGGGTTATGATTGTTTCTGCAGCGGGAAAATAGAGACAAAATTATTCTTCTACATGGTCATGACAAATATTCTGAATCACTCCTTTCTTCATTTATCTTCCATTCCCGACCTGGCCATCATCCTCTTCATCATCCACCTACCCGTTCCCCTGCCACACACTTTCCTTCATGCTCTTCAGTACACTCAACTCGTTTGAAAGCATAAAAAGTCTGCGCCCCTACTGCCTTCACATTTAAGGCACACAGTGCACTCATGGGTCTTGCAAGCCATGTTCATTTTGACAGGAAGTTGATTTGTGTTTTAGTTTTAATCCTCTTCATCTCTTGATTTTTTTTTTTTTTTTAATTACTGTTCTAGCCAGTTCCCTTGCTTGCATTAAGGTGTAATGTTTACTCTTTACTAATATTTTAATGATAATTATTAACATTTTGCTAATAATAATTATAATGGTTGTAATATACAATATTAATGTAACTAAACAGTTATGATATTTTTTAATAAAACATATTTAATATATTTTAGTGTTTTGCCACTCTTAGGTACCCTCTGTACTTGTGTGGCTCTGTTATTTGTAATTGCTTAACTGGTCTCAGTAGAACAGCGTATTCTGTTTTGGGGGTAACTAAATTTATATGCAACATATTTTTGGCTCAGAAACGTTAACATTTCAGTGTATTTGTTAGTTTTCAGAAACGTAAAATGTCAACATTTTATTCTGGCAGCTGTGTTGTCATTCTTTTCGTTTGGCGGTTGTTGATGGGCGTTTACGTCGGACACCGCCTCTGGGATTCTTTATGCAAAACGCGACTCATCTCTGCCTAACACACACACACACACACACACACACACACACACACACACACGGGCACCGATGTACACACACACACACACACACACACACAAACATACATAGGCATGCATACACTGTACATCTACAATGGACTGCCCTGCACACACACACACACACACACACACACCCACTCCTCATATCAGAGCAGTGTGGCTCAGATGATTTATAGTCAGCCGTGTCTAATGGATTGCTTTGGCACTTGAGAAATTATGAAAAGAAATTAATTAGCCTTTAGTGACCCTGCTGTCCATCTGCCTGTCGCTGCATTGTATACCACACACACACACACACACACACACACACACACACACACACAACCTTACACTGTCCCCGGCACTTCCCTGCTAATTTTGTATGTAATTACTATCTAAATAGGCTGTGCTTACCTGTCACAAAGGCGTTGTCACTAAATATACCATCACATTATAATTTCTGTCATATTCTAATAGCAGCACAATCCATCCAACAATGCATGACCTTCCTTTTAGAAATGATGAGACACACATTATTATTAATAAATAATGGTTAAGTAAGAACTAAGTTTTCTTCATTGTTACATTGTTATATTACTCACAAGTTATTGCAAGTTCATTCATTCATTCATTCATTCATTCAACTGCCCTTCCAAATGGGTTGAATAGCCTGTGTTATAAATCTCAAATCTTAGACCTAATTAATACCTGGATAAAGTAATAACAAACTTTTTACAGTAAAAATCTTGCACAATAATCCCGTATGGAATTACATGGTTAATGTAATAATGCAGATAAACTCCCTGATCCGTTTTTGTTTATTGTTTTTTTTTTTTTTTTTTTTTTTTTTTCTGGCTTTATGCCCCAAGGAAACCCTTAAGGTGTGCAGGAGTACCACTTCAGGGTTGGTATGCATGCATCCAAAAGTGCTTCAGCTTTAAGAGAAAATGTTTTTTCCCGGTTATGGGGCAAATATGATTGCGTTATATTGTTACAGCCAGTGTAGGCAATTCAGTTGGTGTTGGGTGATATGTATTTAATAAAACAACAATCACAAGCAGGTTCATTCACTGTTTTTACATAATCAATAACTACAGGATAATTAAGATAGCCCATGAAAGGAAACCAGCGCACTGAGAGGAAAACCTCAGTCAATACAGGAACAACATGAGAGCTGGGAAGGCTGGGAATGAAACCCCTCTGCTGCCCATCAATACCAACACAGCACTCATAAATCAGTTGTGTGCTCCCTTTCTACTCCATCTTTCTTCTGTCATATTTTTAGACATGTTCACTCATCACCACAAGCTGCTTTGCAAAAATGCACCCGTCAATCTTTGCTTACACTTAAATACACTTGGTAACCCTTGCTTTGATAATGTCAGGAGCAATGAGCAGCCAAAATCATGATTTCTGCTATTTTACTCATCAGTTTAAAACCTCGAGGCAAAATAAAGTCTTCAGTTTGATTTGTTAATGGCTATGCTTCAACACATAAATGATTAAACAGCTTTAGCAACATGTCATTAATAAATAATCAGATAATGTAAACTGTATCATTATGTTAATTATTAAACAATATGAGGAGTTCATTCAACTTTAGCTGGTGGTTAACAAGTAAATGACTTTAGTATACTTATGTTTGCAATGCAACTGTTATCAATGCAACTTTTGATGTAATGTATGCATGTACAGTAGTTCTATATGCAATAACAAAGTGCTCAGATTACAAACTGGATTACTGCAGTGTCAAAGGTAAGTCAATGAGTGAATGCCAAGGTGGAGGAAAGAGGGACTGAACAGCAGCTTAGTTCCTCCTCAGTGAAGATGTGGTAAATAGTTGTTATTTTCTCTCTTTCTTCTGCTCAAATTCACTTGGAGAACACAGAGCTCAACTTAGCAGAGGCCTGCGGCACCGCTCTTTCTAAACCCGCTCTCTTTCTGTCTCCATCTTTCTCACTGCCTGACTGGAAAAGGGGAAAAGGAAGAAATGCCCTTTTCTGTTGGCGTGTCCTCAAGTGCATACAAATCAGTATAGCCTGGTGTCTGTAAATACAAAGATTGGTGGTTTAAATGCTGTCAAGTCTATAAACCTGAGGGCTACAAAACAATCCTGCTGTCAGTCAGCCAAGAAGGAAGATGTTTCAATTGGTTGAGTAAAAACAGCTGAAACCACATGTAGATCCCCACCATTCCAAATCAGATGACAGAAGGCGGTCTTCAGTTTGGAGCCAAATTGCACTACACAGTTTTGGCAGTGTGCAGTGCAGACACGGGCACTTGTTATAGATTATTTTGTGGTTGCCTGCCTCAGGAGCTTTGAAGGCCAGCTGGTTTCAGACAGAGGAGAGTCAGAGAGAGTGTATAGCTGGAGGAGAAGTGATTAAGTTCCATTGCAGCTAAATAATATACCACGTCCACACGCACACATCCGAAAACATTGTTTTAGAGAGGGAAAAGCCTCTCAAGGGTTTGTGCGTGGGCATGTGTCTGTGTGTGTGCGCATACGTGGAAGCATATGTGAGCTTAACTTGCGCATCTGCGTAATTTCTACAGTGAAAAAGTATCCTGTTCAATTCCCCACTGTGCGTTTGGACACAATAAAAGAAAACAACTCCCTTCCTTGAAATGGGTAGCATGATTACGACGTGGAGAATCACTGAGTGACAGATCAGCAGATGGCTGTGTGTGTGTCAATTTCAGTTTGTGTTAGGGGGCTGAGTTATGTTCAGTTATGTTAGGGGGGTGTAATGTATCAATTAAATGACCATTGATTCCCTATCATCGATGTAAAGTTAAAACATCAATCCCCGACGGCTCATGCAGCAATCAAGAAAAAAAAAATTGGGAAATTTGTCTCTCTCTCTCTCTCAGGTATGAGGCAGCAGTTTGGAAATATTTGGGATTTTGGAAAAAAGTTGGATCAACAGACAAAACATATGCCATTTGTAAACAATGCCATGATGCAATAAAATACTCAGATTTTGTCCTTCTATCTCTGAATAGAGGTACATGTGTATATTATCCTATATTTATATCTGCGTTCCTGTCTTCAGCAACATTTGAACTGAAATGAAATGAATTGAACCAAATTGGATTAAGAGACAAAGCTAGAATGCGATAGGGAGAGTTTGAGGGAAAGGGAGAGAGAGAGGGGCAAATTGAATAAAGAGAACGAGTGGCAGCGGGAGTGAGAAACAATGAGGCAGACTGACAGGGAGGGCCAGTGAGCGAGAGAGAGAGGGAGAGAGAGAGAGCGAGGGAGAGATTGAGGGAAGGTGAGCAATACACAGAGAGATGGGGGATTATTACTGGCTGTGCAGGGATTAGGCAGAAATGCTGAGGTCTGACACACCAGAATGTGATCTCTTTACACTCTGGCTTAGTGTCACTCCTCTTCTTTAATTTCTCCGGTCTGCTCCAGTCCATTTAACCACAGGTACACACGCCAGCTACCACAACATAAACATCTCTGCACTCCCTTTCGCGTCATTCATATGGCCCTGGTTCTCTCTCTCTCTCTCTCTCTCACTCACTCACTCACTCACTCACTCTGTTCATATGCCCCACAGCTTGCCTCACTGGTAAATGAGCATGAATATGTTAGAGCACATTGTTCTTTGTTGTCACTGGTTAGTATAGAGCACAGGACAGTTTCCTATGGATTTTCCACTCTGGATGCTGTAGCGCTACAAATCCACAGCCTTTTTTCCAGCTGGCAAGAGATGGTGAACATGAGCATTATTTCCAGCTGAAATAATTGTGCTCTAACACTGTACAGACACACACAAGCACACCCACAAACACACACTCACTCACCGAATCACTGCGCACAGTCTGCTCTTATAGAGTGAAATATGTGATTGATATTTTTAGCCCCTCTAATAATGACCAGAGCTGAAGTGCAACATGTACTCTGGACAAGTACTTGACTCAATAGCCTGTTCAGATAGTGTGTGTGTGTGTGTGTGCACTGCAAAAACTCAAAATCTTACCAAGATTATTTGTCTTATTTCAAGTCAAAAATGTCTTATTACTAGTCAAAATATCTCATTACACTTAAAATAAGACATGATCACCTCAGAAGTAACTTGTTTTTAGACAATTGTCTCTTGTTTCAAGTGAAAATTTGCTTGAAACAAGTGAAAATTTGCTTGTTTCATTGGCAAAATTTGTTTCTTGTTTCTAGCTAATTTTCACTTATTTCAAGTGAATTTTCACTTTTTCAACTGGCAAATTTTGCCAATGAAACAAGCAAATTTTCACTTGTTTCAAGCAAATTTTCACTTGAAACAAGAGACAATTGTCTAAAAACAAGTTACTTCTGAGGTGATAATGTCTTATTTTAAGGATAATGAGATATTTTGACTAGAAATAAGACATTTTTGACTTGAAATAAGACAAATAATCTTGGTAAGATTTTGCGTTTTTGCAGTGTGTGTGTGTGTGTGTGTGTGTGTGTGTGTGTGTGTGTCTTCAATCTTGTAGGTGTTTCCAATAACTGTGTCATCAGTCAGTAAAACTCTGTGACGTCCATATCTTGCACAGCTGTCAACTCATTCTCTATTCTCCCCATTCCCTCCTCTCTCTCTCTCTCTCTCTCTCTCTGTCCACCTTTCCACAGATCTGAGTTTGACCTGGACTATGACAGCTATCAGGAGGACTACTACGACAGGTACTGTCAGAAAGCAACGCCTGGCAGCTCACACACACCTTATTGCTTGTCACTGTGTCACAGAGGGCTAAAGGAAGACGCTAAAGTAGATTCTTCATCCCTGCTGTCTCCTATAGTCTCCTCTTCCCCACGCTGTCTGTCACACTGCTGTCATTCATCCTGTCTTTGCCTGCATCAGTGCCTGTTACTAGTCAACAGCCACGGGTTTAATTCTCACAGACACATGCACACTCACATACATCTGAACTCACACACACACACACACACACACACACACACACACATATATATATACACCAATATATATGTAGGATTTAGTGAAGATCTAAGCCACTCTAACCCAAGCTAAGACTCCAGTAATTAGGAGTCAGCTCAAACTTAGACTACTTATATCACAGGCTTAAGCTACACCCATCCCAGTTTAAGTCTGCTTGAATTAAAGTGGCAGTGAGGGGATGAGGAGTCAAATGGACATGCATTTGATCCTGAACCTGCCTGTGCTGCAAAGTTTGATCTGTAGGTGAATGTATTAAATTGGTCATTTACTTATAATTCTGCATCAATTATGCAATTTTCTTCCGTCCTGATTGGCTAAGGGACTGTAGACCATTGTCAATCAATCTCCTCCGTGCCGTGTCTCCTGTACAGTACAGAATGCGTTCATTCTATAATACTGGACTTATTTTTCTACGAAGGTTTGAACTTTGAGAGTTTAAACAAGAGAGAAAAGTGAGAAAATGTTAATGCCTGTCTGAGAAAAGTGTATAAAGTGTGTAGTGAGGGGTTTAACAGCCTTAAAACATCTATAATAATTGTAAAAAATAAAGCTGACTACTTCGCGGATTTCGCCTATTGCGGGTTATTTTTAGAACGTAACTCCCGCGATAAACGAGGGACCACTGTACATTACTGGCATTAAATACCATTCATGGCAATAAAGCACTGAAGCGGGCTGAAGCGACTTCCAAACATTCCTGTTATAATTGGCCTTATAGTTCATGTCTCTTGTAGTATCCAATGTATGTTAAAGTTCAATGTTTCTTGTATTATTCAGAACAGCTTGACTGCTAGCAGAGGGCAGATAAAGCTGGAGCCAGACATATTTTCTCTATCTTGTTTGCTAGGTCTGTTGCATTAGATACACGCCCAGTCAACATTCACACACATAGCATAGCACATTCCAGAAACAAGGCATGGACAGTGGTTGGCCTGTCCATGTCCGGGTAACTGGCCAATTATGCTCGGTTGTGTTTAAGTCCAACCTCTGTACGGGGCAGGCCCAAGCCCAAGAACATAAATGTGTATCATTTCCTAATATCGGGGTTCATTCTGACTGAGATCCTGCGAGAGCTCTGTCACTCTGAGACCAGCGCTGCCTTGCTTTATATGTGACCAAATAAACATTATATCTGAGAGCTGAAGATTGACTCCGGTCTGTCCTTGGGCATTCAACAAAAGAATCGGGTGCTAACATTCCAATGTTATATACTGAGAGATAGCTATGCATTTGTGTCATACTGAGGAAACAAAATGCTCTACAGTATACAGAGAAATCTTAAAAGTACATGAAGACCAAGGCATCATATTTAACAAAAAGAGATTAAATTAAAGGCACACTATGCAAAACAGCTAAGGGCCAATTGAAGAGCGGACCCTTTGACTCATCTGAAAAAAACCTTGGGATAGGCATGTAATTTTGACAGATGAGACTTCACTGAAAACTCAGGTGCTTGTTCCATGTTTTTTGTCAGTTGAGTCTAAAGGGTCCTCACTTCACACAGCACTCTGCAGTTTTGCATAGTGCACTTTTATTAAAAGATAGCTTTACTGGGGTCAACTGCTTAAAAAAATATAAATAGTACTTTGGTTACTTCTGCACTTAAGACAGCACTGCTCTGTTGTCTACCAGCATGTCTCCCTCTTTGTTGGCTTGTGCAAGGCTGTTGCTGTGTAGCTGAACATCTACCTGAACATCACTGTCAGTTCCAAACAATCACTGGCGAGTGCACAGCAAGTGGTGGTACTAAATAAAAGGCCAATTAACTTTTCTGCTTTGCATTTTCTTTTTCTTTGGTTTTGCGTTATTTCATTAGTTTATATGCCATGGCGTGACTGTGTAGGTCAGTGTAAAGGGAAAAGAAGTGGGGCTATGTCCCAGGTAGGAACTGCAAAGCAAATATGTTAGATAGCGGAGGCCCAATGAGGAGGAGGAGGAGGAAGAGGGACTATTATGGAGGGACAAGCCCCTGCATGGCATGTACTACCAACAGATAGCAAAAGCGGCTGATATTGAGAAAACATGCAAGTGGCTGGAAAAGGCTGGACTGAAAGACAGTACAGAGGCACTGATCATGGCAGCATGAGAACAGGCCCTGAGCACAAGATCCATAGAGGCCGGGGTCTACCATACCAGGCAGGACCCCAGGTGCAGGCTGTGCAAAGATGTACCTGAGACAGTACAGCACATCACAGCAGGGTGCAAGATGCTGTTAAGTATGGCATACATGGAGCACCATAACCAAGTGGCTGGCATAGTATACAGGAACATCTATACCGAAATGGGGCTTCCAGCCCCAGGGTCAAAATGGAAGACACCTCCAAAGATGGTTGAGAATGACAGCCAAGACCCTGTTGGACTTCCAGAACCAGACTGATAAACTGCTGATGGCTAAGCAAACCAGACATTGTGGTGGTCGACAAACGGCAGAAGAAGACAGTTGTGATCGATGTAGTGATCCCAAGTGACAACAACAGCAGGGAGAAGGAACACAAGAAGCTCGAAAAATATCAAGGGCTGAGAGTAGAGCTAGAGAAGATGTGGGGAATGAAGGCAACAGTGGTGCCGGTGGAAATCAGAGCTCTTGGGGCTGTGAACATCAAACTGGGAGATTGGCTCCAGCAGATTTCAGGAACAAGATCTGCGATCTCTGTCCAGAGGAGCACAGCCCTCGGAACAGCTACTAGGTACTGCGCAGAACCCTCAGGCTCCCAGGCCTCTGGTAGAGGAAATGAGCTTGACGGAGACACAAGACTGTATATATTATGTTACTGGTGCTGCCTTTAGCATCACAAATCAGTTGGACCACAGGGGTATTTTCAAGTGCTCACAAATAGACAGAACTGCAAGCAACAACTGTCATTTCAGTCAGGGAAGCTAAAAATATACTTCTCAAGACAAGAGGCAAAATGACAAAGCGTCATTATTATCATATCAGATTGCACTTCTGCTTTAATTAGCCAGCTTGTTCATTGGGGGACAGGAGGTGTGTAGCTCAGTTTTATCAATGATTTTGCAATTCCAGTTAGCTGCCAAAAGAGCTTGGTCAGATTTGTCAGATGCTCTAATATAGGATGATGACGCATTACAAGCTGTGTGAACGGTATAAAAATGGTATACATTTCCTGTCTAGTAAGTAAGTGCTATCTGTTTTTGCCCAGCACTGGCTCAGCAGCAAGCAACACCAACAGATCGCAGTTAAATGACACAGAGCTGGTCTTGAATAAAATCACCTTCCTTCTGATTTGTTCATCTGAAAAATACAGATACAGTTTGAAACTGTGTGGATAATCATTAGCTTGTGAAAAACAGGTTCAGTATTTATGTAAGTGACCATG
>NC_043982.1:30075862-30090862 GCF_902150065.1 Myripristis murdjan | reverse complement strand
TACATGCTATGTATAAGTGAGAAGGCATTAGTGCTGAAATAATTAATTGATTAGTCACACCACAGGAAAAATCTATTATGAATCTAATGACTAATTAATTGTTTAGTCAATTATCAAGAAAAATCCCAATCAAATACCAATTCCTGCTTCACTAATATGCTAATATTTGCTCACTTTTCTGTGTTGATATCATTATAAATATAATACTTGGTTATTTCATTATAAAATTAATACTTTTCTTGGCTGCTCTTCAAATTAAGGAAGCATCGCTTTGTGCTCTTTTAGATTCCCATGAGCGCTTATTATTATATGGGACATTTAATACACTACTGAATGATTAATCTAAAAAGACAATCAATAGATTAATTAAAAAAGAAAATAATCATTAGTTGCAGCCCCTCATAGGCATGGTTTTCATTTTAAGGTTGAGGACAAGTGTTGAAGCTCATCTCTGGTTTTACAGGTACTTCAAGTGTCCAGCAGATGGCGGTGTCTCACAGGTTTTTACCAGAGTGAGTCCTCTGCCACAAGTGAGTGAGGCCTGTGCCATACAGTCCTGAAACAGTGATATGCAAAGGCAGGAAAAAAAGAGGCTTTAATTTATAGTACTATCAGTCATTATAAGGATAAAGCCAGCAACATTTAGACCGGTGCACTGAGCTCTTACAAGGAGACTTGAGAAAACTGGATCATTTGGCACAGAGGCATGAAGTCTAACACTTTTCCTGACAGCCAAAGGGTTAAAGGAATCTGTTACACACCAAGCCTCCTGATACAATTAACTCTCTGAGTGCTGTTACACCCTGAGGGAAAACAAAACAAAGCTGTGGAAAGAGAAAAAAAAAAAAAAAAGAATGCAGATTACAACAAACCACACACACAAACATGATCCCGCCCCTCACACACAGACACAAATCAGCAGCTTGACGGCTAAATGACATACAGTAAACACAGTTTTAACACCCCACTGGGAGTAAAGCCGATCACTAACTCAGAAAGTCAAACAAACACACTGCAACACACACAGTCCCACCCTTTTGCTAGTTGGAATGTGGATAACTCTCTTCCCCTCCTCTCTCTCTCTCTCTCCCTCTTTCTCTCTCTCTCACGCACACACACACACACACACATGCACGCCCGCACGCACACATGCACATAAATTAAATCCTCTTGGCTCCTGTGTGCCCGGGCCAGTGGGGAGATAATGCAGTGGCAGCTCTAGAGAGTGGTTAATCTTTAACCAGGAAGGGATTTGCCTATCAGCTCGTTAAAACTAGCAGTGCAGTGCTGCTGGCCTATCTATCTGATCCAGCCACCCAGCCCGGCCTGGCCAAGTCCAACACCACAAGGGCTTGCAACTGCACTGCCTGTAACTCACTTTGGCCTGGCATGGGAGGGGGGGCGTTACAGCTGAATTTTGCAAAATAAATAAATAAATAAATAGGATATCCATGCATATGGTGGGATATCTCTAAAACGGGCACATACGTCGTGGCTGGAGACTCTCCACACTCTGCCATCGAGAAGTGTCAAAGTATCAATCCGCTTGTGGAGTCACACCTGTCCCGGCGGACGGTGCCAGTAAAGACTGTTCAAAGCAGAGCAGCCACACTATAAACCAGATAAATCAGCCGCAGATGCTCCGGCTGCCGTCTCAGACACACAGATACACAGAGAGATTAGCGAACACGACATGGAAAATAATCTTTGACACCCTAAGTGAAATGCACAGTGGTATTTCCTGCAAATCTACTGTCACAATCAACACACTTGCACCATACGATTTTATGCTGAAATTTTAGCACGTCGATAAATCATTTATTTTCATTTGTGTTTGTCTGGTGGCATTTGCGCCCAGCTATCCTTAAGACGCTGGAATTTGCCGCCACGGAGTGACCAAGTACGGGAAGTTACAGATTTCAGCTTTACTGAAATGTTGACTTGCCAGTGGAGATGTGTAAATTGTGGTACAGTAATAGATAGGAACTTGAGCGTGCTTCTGAGGACATCGGTGACTGAACACAGATGGAAGCCATAAAGAAGGCACGCTAAAACAGACTTCTTACAGCAATGTGGATGAGACCAACCTAACAGCAGAGCCATGAAAGACGCCCAAAGTCACAGTCAAGTATTTCAGCCCAAAATTTGATTAAAAACTGACACCTACTCTTTACTGAGAGCATAACTACAACAAATTACACTACTTTTTTTAAGGATAGTGGGCAACATAACTCTGAGACTCATATAAATTGGCAATTTTCTGCAGATTAGCTCCTCTACATGATACAAAATGAGGCAAAAGCATTTGTGAATGTAATTCTTCATATATTGCATAGGTTGATAAGCGGCATGTGAAATCGTGACAAACAAATGAAGGATGCTATTCAAGCCTGCGAGACAAAAAGCTGGGCTGCTTCAGCGTGGCTTCCCGTGTGAATAGCACGGCCTCGACCTCAAGGCCTGCCTATGAATGCTCATATACATGGACACAAACTGCACAAATAGATGTATGTCATGATCTATGTCTCTCTTACACACACACACACACACACACACACACACACACACACAAATTCCAGGAGTGCAGCAGGACAAACCTGCTCTGGTAGTTCCAGGTTTGTTTGACTTTTGAGATGAGATGTCAGAGCAATCTACCCTCCGGCACTACGGAACGGATATGTGTGTATTTGTGTGCGCCTGCGTGCGTGCCGTCTCTGTTATTCCATACCAAAGAGAAACCTTAATATCAGAGAAAACCTGAAACAGCAGCTCCATGGCTGCAGAGCCGGAGAATCAAAGGCGACAATTCCGCAGGAGAATTTGAGATAGAAAAGAAAAAAAGAAAAAAAAAGGATGGGGGGGGGGTGAGACAAAGACAGAGAGAATCAGAGATAGAGGGGGGGAGAGAGGAACTGAGCAAGAGAGCAAGAGATCAATCAAGAACGGAAAAGAGAGAGAGACAGAGAGTGCTGCCTGTGTCTGGGCTGTCATTATACAGCAGGCCTCCATTATGGAGCTACAGCAGAGAAGAGAGTAGAGCTCTCTCTGACCTAGCTCTCTATCTCTAGCTCTTGCTGTCTTAAACACACACACATACACACACACACACACACACACACGAACCCACACACACCACACACACACAAAACACATCTGTGCAAAGAGCAAAGAGAGCAGTTCTCCTGTCTTTTACCTTGTGTGGGTCTAAATGATACGGCTGTGTGTGTGTGTGCGTGTGCTTGCAATGTTATTATTCATCCCTCACCTCCTACCTCTTTTCCTCTCCTCCACTCCCTCTGCATTCACCCCCCCCCCCCCCCCCCCCCCCAACCGCCTGCCAGCAGCTCAAAAACACAGGGATTTCAAAAGAGCAGCCGACATCTCTCTCTCTTCACCTTTCTCTCCTTTATTCTCAAACACACACGCACACACACATGCACACACACACAAACCAGAGTGTCTTGAGGGTAGGCACGAGCTGAGATGCTTTTCTCTCTCCTCCTCCTCCTTCCATCCCCCTGCCCCCCCCCCCCCCCCCCCCCCACCAACCAACTACCTCACCGCCATTTCCTCTGTGTGTTAATTACATAGCGTTTGTGGTTGGGGTTGCTGGGTGGTGGTAATAGTATGTGTGTGTGTATGTGTATGTGTGTGTGCATGCATGTCATCTGGGGAGTGTGTCGCTGTGTGCTCTGAGACACCAGCGTGGGCGTATGACAGAACAGTCTGGTTACGCTTCACAACGCTGCTTAGAGAGTGTGAACACTCTCTCGCTCTCTCTCTTCTCTCTCCCTCTCTCTCTCTCTCTCACACACACACACACACACACATAAGAGCCTTCTGTCTGTGTCTCTGGCTCTTTGTGGTCCCTGCCCCAGGAGTCAAGCTGCTGTCTGTGCGCCTGTGCCCTCTGTAGCCTCTCACTGCTGCTCCCCTGATAGGAGGGCCGGCGTCGGCCTCGGCCCAGCTGTTGGACTGAGAGGAGGCAGCGAGGCAGCTCTGACTCATCATTGTCATTTTTGCCGATTCTTCTTTCCATCTACCTCTTCCTTCTTTTAAAATATCAAATTTGGCCACTACACTGACACAGGAAAAGATGGCAGAGTGATACTATCCGTCAAGGGGACAGAGACAAGCCAGATGTTAAAGATGCAGAAGTAAAAAAAAAAAAAAAAAAAAAAAAAACATGCATGTGGGGGTTGAACCTTTGCTGATGAGTCAATGGACTTTAATCACTGCACTGCAAAAAGTCCAAATCTTACCAAGAATATTTTTCTTATTTCAAGTAAAAATGTCTTATTTCTAGTCAAAATTTCTCATTACACTTAAAATAAGACATGATCGCCTCAGAAATAACTTGTTTTTAGACGATTTTCACTTGTTTCAAGCTAATTTCACTTAAAACAAGTGAAAATTAGCTTGAAACAAGAAACACATTTTGCCAATGAAACAAGATCATTTTCACTTGTTCACTTTGTCACAAGTGAAAATTTGCTTGTGTCACTGGCAAAATGTGTTTCTTGTTTCAAGCTAATTTTCACTTGTTTGAAGTGAATTTTCACTAAAAACAAGTTATTTCTGAGGTGATCATGTCTTATTTTAAGTGTAATGAGATATTTTGACTAGAAATAAGACATTTTTACTTGAAATAAGACAAATAATCTTGATAAGATTTGGACTTTTTGCAGTCTGAGGCTATAATATGTCAGCAGTATTGACAAATGCTCATGGAAGTCACCAGAGCCCAAAGTAACGTCAAATTGCTTCCATAGTCTGACCGGTAGGACTCAGCTGCTTGTACATGAAGGATGTCCAATGTCCTCAGCCTGGACCCTGTGGGTCACAAAGGGCAAACTGTCATGGAGGAATGTGCATCGTGCATCGTCCTATCCCAAAAGGTATTCAGTGCAGATGTGAGTTTGCTGGGCTGTGGCAGAACATAGGGACGATCAGTGAAAGATCTCTGCAGCGGGAGTTTCCAGCGCTCCCACATAAATTATCTGGAGCTCTTGTTCAGTGTTTCTCACCCTGAAGCGATCATGTTCTGGTGAAAACGGACGACATGACGGAAGGTTATATCAACCATCGGGGTGAGGGGGGGGTTGCTGCATTCCCGTCGGTTACACACGCAGGCACGCAGACTGAAATTATGGAGCAGCAAACGTTTCCTGTCTCTGGGAGTGACACACGTCCTGAGGTTCTGAATGTGTGGGTGGACATGCTGTCGAGGGGCACGCCGCTATATAAGAATGGACTCTGCATATAAGTGTGAAATGTGCTATAGCCGAGCCACGTGGGCCTAGTCACATCAAGAGGAAACACGTAGTGTCCGCTGTTTTTTTTTTTTTTTTTTTTTTTTTAAATGTATAAGAATACAGATTTTGCCCTCAATGACCATGGCAACAATCAAAGCTTTGACGATTTGAAGAATTTGGGTCAGCCCTACTGACCGGCCACCAAAAAACCTTAAGTACTGAAGGTGCGTCATGCAGAATTGCTGAGACTCAACTGAAGTGAGTACTGTTTAGACTCAACTGAGAAAAAAAAACATGGAATCCACATGTTATTTAATGGTGCTCATCACTGACTCATGGATAAATCATGTGCTTGGTCCACGTTGTTTGTCATCTGAGTCTAAATGGTCCTCACTTCTGCATAGTATGCTTTTCAATTTATATGAATGAAAAAAGGAAATTAAACCTTAACATCTCAATGACCTTAGTGAAGCTGTAATCAGCAAATGTTTGACATTTTTACTTGATAAATGACTGAAACGAGGCATCAATTATCACAATTCTTGCTTTATTTTCTGTGGATGGCCTGACTGATTAATCAACCGATTGATTCAGCACTACCACGACCACGCACATAAGAACAAAGGGAGGAGCTGCCATGGAGTTTATCAGTGTTTCTGCACCTGTGATGATCTTTAGTGTATCTCACACAGACTTACAGTGCTGTTCTGTAACATAAAACTGTGTGTGTGCACTCCTCCATGTGCTCGGGACAACACTGCATGCAAAATTACTGCTGTTAGTTTCTTTCGACTTTTCTCCCACCAAACCTCTCTCTCTCTCTTTGTGCATGGTTCCTCAGGAGCCAAGTGTTTTGCTTGCTCCCCTGCATCCACTGATCACTTCATCCTCCTTTCCACCTCTCTCTGCCCTGTTCTCTCTTTCTCCCTGTGATGTACTCTGCTGGGTTGTGGTTGGATAATTAGCACTCCCAGTGCTCTGCATGGGCTTTGACTCCCTGGCGGCTGCACTGCACACAAACACACATATGCATAAACACACACACACACACACACACACACACACACACACACACACAAACAGCAACCACTTGACTTGCCAGGGTCCAGTTGCTGAGAGTTGCCCTGCTGTAATCTTGTAATTGGTATAATTGGTGTATTGGTGTGTGCGTGTGTGTGTGTGTGTACTCCTGCTCATATATGTGTGTTTGTTTGTGGGGATGAACAACAGCATGACTTCTGAACCTTTCTGCCTCTAAGCATACTGGAGACAACTAGCTGTCACCATGGCCACACATCCTGTCTCAGCAACTAGCCACAAAGTCAAGGTTTCTGCTGGACATGCCTACAGAGCCAGGACCCGAGCGGTGTCCTTGCCTCTGCAAAAATGTTACTATTGCACTGCACCGAAAACCTCAGCATTATCCACACTTTCGACTGGTCAAAGTAATCACAGAGCCACAACCACGTAATACACAAAAAAGGTATGTAACTGCATTTTAAATGTCTTGAAAAATGACAAATTATTCATTACTCGTTTCCCGCTTTTGAGCTTGTGCCATTTTGTGTTTTTAAGTGGGATTACAAGCCATTTTAGAATTTGTACTGCTCAGTAATTAGCCGGACCAATGGAATGTGTACAACCACATGGAATCAGGGCCACGATGAAGCTTGTACGCTGCAAATGAATAGATGAATGAATCCATTCTTTCAAACCCTGGAAAACCTCATGACTTCCTTGTTCTCTAGAGATGATATCAATGAGGCGACAGCGCATTGAATGATAAGTCGTGGATTATTCCCTTAATATAGGAACCATACGCTGGATTTTCACCTTACCATCTCCCATGACCCTGGCTTGACAAAAGCCAGTATTCACCCCGAACTGCCATTCTGAAATCTCTAAACACATAAATCTTTTTATTCCTAATTGCAATAGACAGGGACCTTCCTATACGATACAATGTGTGGTGCATAGGCAATGACTGAATATGTACTGTGATTCTGTGAGTACTACGATTCGATATCACAAAATCGTATGATTTATTTTAAAACACTGGCTGATGGAAAACAGCTGAATCATACTTTGAGTAGGCGCCATTAACATCTGTAGGATTCTAAGCGGCAATATTTTTCCCTCCCTAAATAAAAAAATATGCCTAAAGTACAGACAAAACACCAATACTAGAATTGGTGTTTTGAAAAAAAATTGTAACTGGATAGTTTTCCCCCCAGACCATACTTTTTACACAAGTGCTATGTGACAGCCATTCCAAAAAAAATTACTTAAGGTCTTGTTAGTCAGTAACAAAGCAAAGAGCCAGTACAGTAATGTACTATTTTACATATAGATGCTGTGAAACTGAGAAAGAGAATGAAGTATGACAAAAATACACATAGATTTCGAAGGAAATGGTGCCCAAAATGAATACCCTTCAGCGATGCAAATGCCAACCGGGAAAGACAAGTGTATCAAGGTAGCCAACACACAATGGCTTTGAAATTTTCTTTAGCATGCCTACAATGCAGGCATGGAGCTCTGCAGCTGAGCTGATTACAACACTACAGCGAGCACTACAACACAATGTGCTTTGCTTTTGCTCACACATATTTGACCTTGCTCTTATACACACGGTGTAACAATAACGAACACCAGCCAAAGAAATGACAGTCAGCTGACAGAGCAGACACCTGAGGGAGAGAGACAGAAAGAAAAAGAGAGACAGGAAGTGAGACAGGCAAGCAGGAAGGGAGAAAAATATTCAGACATTTAGAGAGACAGACAGAGAGAGGCAGTGTGATAGCAACAGAAAAAAAAAAAAAAACCTTTGTTGAAGAGTAGCCTTTGGCATAATACTGGCTTAAAGTTGGAGAGGGGTGTGACTGGATGAAGCGCACACATATACATATACACAAGTCAGGCTGAATGAAGGAGCCTCTAGTCTGGGGAGGGCAATAGGTGAGGACGGCCAGCATGGAGTGTGTGTTTCTCTTATCTGTTTCTGCTCTTGTGTTGGCTGTGTTGTGTTTGTTTGGCCAGTGCTTATCAGGCCCTGGGGTATGACAACGACAGCAGCAAACACACACACACACACACACACACACACACACACACACACACACACACACACACACACACACACACACACACAAACATCTTTAGACATTTAGAGCCCAGTTTGGTCTGGTGAATGTAGCAAAACTGTCTTGTGTGTGAATAAATGTTTCTTCTTTCTGTTTGTGACAATTTTATCCCAGCTGTAGACCGAAAATATGACTTCTATGACATTGTGATGTAGCTGCTGGCAATTATGCCACCGCTGTGCACTGTGCTGTCTAAATGAAATCACACAGGATATTAAAGCGGCACAGCTCCAGTGCAGTTCAGGGAACAAGTCTCAAAGCATGGGACTTTACCACAAAAGTCAACTGAATGACTAAGTCGGTCGTCTCCCATTTTAATTCTCTTTATTAGCATGAAAGCAAAAACGGCCATGCTTTGCAGATAAACACACAGAAAAACCTTGATAGTAGCAGGCCATGGAGGCAGCACTGCAAACAAAGCTACACTCAGGGAAAGTCAAGAGGAACAAACAGAGCAGGGTTAGCTGGGGTCAAATGAGGGCTAAACTGCAGAGAGAATTACACAGATTATTACACTTTGTTTTTATGTGTGTTTTAAGAACAGTGTGAGGTCAAGTGTCTCATTCCTGAAGCACAACAGGCCAAATCAGGTGACTGATAACATCAGCTTCTCACACACACACACACACACACACACGGGTAAGATAAGAGAGATAAGAGAGAGGAAGAAAGAGAAATATGGACATGCAATGAGTTTATGAATAGATTCATCAGGTGACTCTGGCTATGGCGCGTCACTAATTAACTCCACTTCCAGTCACGAATTTGAGATACAGACAAAGAGGAGGAGATGAGTAAAGCCCTGGGACAACTAAGTCGACTCAAGCTACATCTTGTGAAGGTTTGTGGAGCTGCACTGATTATATCTAAAATGACCAGCTAAAATATTATTCTAGGTGCTGCTGTGATGATGTTCTGTATCAATGAGTCTTGAGGATGAGGGGAAGCTTTTTTTCCCCTTCATACTGTAGCAATATCCAATTTTCAGCTACCATGGGTGTAATAAAAGAACTGAAATTCTACAATTACAAACTGTGAAAAGTAAATCTGCAATATATGATTACTGTAAATTTTCAAACAATGGACGGGGCCTTTATTTACCCTTTTCGACACGTGATTATTTCTTTGGGCAGGTCAGCAGTGCCTGATCTGCTTGAAAGTGGCAGATTGTAAACAACTGTCTTTTCAGGCCTTTTGTATAACAATATGAATGGTATAAGCAGCTTATATATATGACTTCCAACATTACTACAACAAAAAACAAACACACAAACAGTCATATACAGGATTTACAGTAATGTAATGAACTTCAACACTTTCATACCAGTGCGTGTAACTATGGTGACGAGATGTGCTTGTCTATATAAAAAAATTCTATTTTTCGCATATATTTTGTGACATGTTAACTGTCTTGATGATATTTTAGGCTATTGATATTGTGTGTATTAAGACTACCTTCTAATAGCTTTGTCATATACTTGTTGATTTTATTTTGGGAAGCTGATTATTTATGCATAAACTCAAAACACTCACCAGCTATTGTAAGAAATCCGGCCATTGTTATTGGCATTTTTACTGTGTAGCTCTAACTCTGTGTGTGTGTGTGTGTGTGTGTGTGTGTGTCACTCTGCATGTCCACACCAGACTGCATGGCATGGCACCACACCTTGATCATCTCTGAACACACACACACACACAAAACATTGTGGTGTATTGTTTAACTGTCAAGCCGGGTGACACAAGCACAGGTGTTTCCAAACAGTCACACTGGCCTAGCTTACACAGCGGGTTATGCTTGATCTCTCACTCTCTCTCTCTCTCTCACACACACACACACACACACACACACACACACACACACACACACACAGTGATAACCAGCTTCATCTATGAAATACGGAGCAAAAAGAAAGAAGTTATCAACTCTCTGGTCATATGCCTCACAACTTCCTCCTTACATTTCTGCCTGTTCTCTTGTTTGTCTCTCTACCCGTCTATCTGTTTGTGTCTCCCCCTCAGACATATATGCTTTATGACTTGTTTATTCAGCTGTCTTCACGAGCCATCCAATTTACAGCTCACCTTTACAACCTCTAACTCTAACCCACTGCCCTTTTTTACACTCAGCAGGGGATACTAACACACACACACACACACACACACACACACACACACACACACACACGCTCCATCCTGGCGCCTGTAGTCAAAGGCTGTCAAACAAGGCCCACATTACCCTATCACCACAGAATCCAACAGACTTAACTAGAGAGGGAGTAAAGGATGGGAAATGGGAGGAAAGGAGAGTGAGAGAGAACGAGAGAATGAGAGAGAGAGAGAGAGAGATAGAGAGAGAGAGAGAGAGAGAGAGAGAGAAAGAGAGAAGGGGCAGAAAAGCAACAGACATCTTGGCCAAGGAAAACCCTCATTACCCAAACATCCTACAGTGGTTTCTCTTCCATCATAAAGGCAGACCACACAGCCTTGCTCAGGCCAACACACACACACACACACACACACATACACAAAAACACACATGGGCGCAGAGAGGCAGTAGTGTGCGCACTCACATTTTCATACCACCTAAGGACATTGTTGTAATGTTAGTCAAATCTAAGCCTAGCCCAGTCAAACACATCCCATTCTCTCCAACAGGGAGCTATGTAAACCCATGCAAAGGCCTCTCTACAGTCTGTGCTATTCAAAGCTATCAATGTGGGCTGTTGATAAGGAAATGCAAAGTGGGTCACCTTTAACTCCGGGCTCCTTGTGTAAACAGTACAGGGAGCTGCTTGGGACTCTCCTAATCACTCTCTAAACAGAGCCAGGTGCTGTTGCCACAGACAAACTGTCACCAACACTCTGCTCAACACAGCTGCTGTCTAGCCCCCAGACGCTCACAGCACTGCAGGCTACCACTGCATGACAAACAGCAAAATGACACCTGAGAACATTGCGACCTAATGTATAGACTCTACTGTAACCTTGGGGCTCAACAATTTCAACACCACAGATTGCAAGTTGAAAATTCTGGATATCTCCCTGTGAGCCGAGCTTGCTACTCTACTCTTTCGATCTTAGCAGGAAATCACCAGGCGTAAACCTGTGACAAGTGGTGTAATGATGGGTAAACCTTCAAACTGGATTAGCCACATATTTTAGTTCAGCAGGTATATATGTAGTTAGTTAGTAGTTTATATGTCTGGCAGCAGGACAGCTCAAGAACATGAATGCATTTCTATGGAATTTGTGAAGAGAGAACCATTGGGTCAGGGATTCATTTGTCACATTTTGGTGGCAATTTGGTTTGGTTATAGGCACAACTTATTTCTTCACTACTGTTGATTTTTCACACCTTACCTACAACAGTTTGAGTAATGGTTGATACTCCACAGAATATGCAGATTCAATTGTGGAGTAACCCAACTGACCCTTTATTAAACCCCTCTCCTGACAGTAGATTCATCAAACCTAGCCTAGCAACCATGGGCAATGACAATCAACTTTAACAGAATGAAAGTATCAAAGTTTGTAGGACTATGCATGACTGTCATTAATTCCTGTGGGAGTAACCTTTGCGGTCTATCTGATTGTCTGTAGGTCACTGTTTCTGCTGCATCAAATGAATTGGAAAAAAAAAAATAATTTTCCATTTCACACTTCTCTCAAATTCAGATTCATTGTGAAAGTATTTCACTAGCCAGTGCAAGACACATTTAAAGTCTCCCTAATTTCCTGTTCAGGGAAGTCGAAGATGTTCACAGCTGACAAGCAATGCATGCAGGATAACTAGCACTCAGCTAGTTTTCAATATTTTTTTTTAAAAAACACTGGCAGCTGTTTGCCTTATGATGATTGGTGCCTGGGGGTCACTGTTTACCCACTTCTTTATGCTGTAACCTATGCAAGCTGTGTAATGATAGAGGAAGCACCACATTGTTGCCAAAAGTGACAGCCCCACAGTAATCAGTGGCAAGCCTTGGCTACATGGCAGGACAGATGCCTGTTAGTGTAATAAGTGACCTTTCTCCAGAAGCCATCAGTCACTAGGTATTAAGCACAAGGAGGAATGGTCTCATCATAACCAAAAACCAGGAGGCTCTGATTCCTTGTTCATACAGACACAGCTAACCTTATCAACAGCAGCTAGAACACACACCAGGGCTCCTTCTGGCTGCACACAGCCTCAACACACAGCTCAGCACAGCATGGTTAGTATAGCCTGGTCCACCGCCTGTTGCTTCAGCGCTGTGTTTTAAACCTGAGAGGTGTGTGATGAGCGAGAAGTGTGTGTGAGTGTGTGTGTGTGTGTGTTCTCCGTACAAGCAGCTGTTATACGCGCCTGCAGTTGAGGAGAAGCGAAGGAGCGCGTGGGAAGTGATTCAACACGGTCCACCTGCCACAAACACAGGCGCGCACACTCACTCAAACACACACACACACACACACACACACACACACACACACACACACACACACAAACGCACGTGCACGCGCGAAGGGTCACAAAGAGTCAGATCCCACCCTTAAGAGCACAGAATGGTCACTGGTGTCACTATCACTGTCACCATCTAATATAGCCAATGCCTATACAGAGAAATAGCGGAAAACATTGCGTACATAGGTCATGATAGTTTTTTCTGCTATGAATGAAGAGCCCAAATGCTCTCCAGATAGGAGCCAGCAAAACGGTAGACCACGAACTACCAACAACCAACTCCAGCCAACAACACATTTTTGCATAAAGGACCTACAGTGAACCTCTGCGACTACACAGAAACCCTTTAGGCGAGAATTAACATAATAATCGCAAAAGCGCGCCGGCAACAACGTTACAAGAAGTTAATTCGAAGGGTGGGGGTCGCCCACCATGAATATCTGTCCTTTAGGCTGTTCTGAAATTTAATACTCGTTATTCTGGAAATCCTTGGCAAAATGAAATATGATCATCCAGAGATGTTACGCTTTAAAAGCCGACTGAACGTCCAGGAGTGGCTATTTTGTTTCTCTTTCTGTTACACACGGACATTCCTGTCTCTCTTGTTCGCTCTCTTTTACACACACACACACACACACACACACACACACACACACACACACACACAAACACGCACGTACGTACACAAGGGCTCGGCACCGAGCGTCGGAAAAAAAGAAACGACAGCCCGTTTCCTCGACGTCGTAATAACTTCCTCAACAAAAACCCTCTCCGTATGCTTGCTCGTTCACACAAACAACCTCGGCTTTGAAATCCAACTAAAGATTAACACCCAACACAAGCACTCACCGCAAACGAGTAGGCTATGGCTAATTCCAGTGTTTTTATGTATTAGTAATTTGTCCCTCCGTCAGTGGTGAAAGCGCGGATCCATCCCTCCGTCGAGAACAGAGACTCTACTTTTGTTGTCACGCAGGAAGCTCCGACGCCTAGCGAGGCCACAGGGACGGATCAGCGTACAGCGCCGGCGAGAGGAGGAGAGAAGCGGCCGGCTGCTGGCAGCCGGGAGGTGGGGCTTCCTCTCCAGCGGGGGCCGGACAGACAGGCCAGAGGGGGCGGGGAGTGCAAGCACCTGCTCCCCCGTCACGCCTCCAGTTTACAAAGCTGACCCCGCATTGTCCCGTCAATAGGATAAAGAATGTCCCATCCCCAACCAGGACGTATAGAAACAGAGCAAGGAGTCACTTCCTGTTTAACAACAAAAAGCCTACCTATCAGACCACAAGAGTTAAACACTTCTGCATAGGTCAAGCAGCAACGCGTCAGCTGATATGAGAGAAACAGGCTACTGAGAATAAATAAATAAATACATAAATAATAAACAAACAGGTATCCACACCGTATCCCTACATATAGAAAGGACCTGACAATTATTAGTATCAAGGACCTAAGTTAAACCAAGTTCGCATTTGGTTGTTACTCTGTTATATTGCTATTGACAAGAGTTAAATTTATTGTTTTTTGTCCTGTTATAACTATCATCTGTTACTCTGTATAATAGCCCCTATTATATTGTTTCTTTCCAAGCCAACACATAGATAGATAGCCTATATTTAGATATATTTTTAACTGCATTGCACTGCACTGAATGGACTGTATAGTCTCCATGTGGCAGCTTATGTCTATGAAATTAAGCAGCGAACGAATGAATGAAGATGATGTGTTGTTGCAGCTTTGTAGTGTTACTATTTTTTTTCCCTCTTATGGTTCCATAAATAGCCACCGTATTTCTACGGAGATTTACTGTATAGTGTCTCTGTATTCACAAGTGATTTCATAATAACCTTACCATACATTAAATATTGCATATAACACCACCGTTATATTGCTTTAATACTCCTACAGTATAAGTTTTAGTTTTCTGTAATGTTAGAATAGTATCCTTCTAAAACGGATTACTGTTATATTATTTCATATGGGCTATAACGGTAATTATATGCTCCCCCCTCGACCAACTCCTTTTTATTACATTTGACCAGTGCAGCATGTAGACTGGAATAAAAAAGGAGAGGGTAATTGCGACAAATGTCCACAAGGGGACAGCCACCCACCAAAAGCACATCAAAGCCTCCTCTGACTGAACTTCCTCCGCCATCTGGTTTAT
>NC_043982.1:30058362-30073362 GCF_902150065.1 Myripristis murdjan | reverse complement strand
GGTGGTAGCCTATATGGTAGAAACAATGCACTGGTGGAAATCGGTGCAGATGTTTAGGTTAGGGACGTCCCAAGCCAATGTTAAAGATTAGTAGTGGCATTTTCAAGTGATCGGGATCTCCTACGAAACTCCCAATCCACTTCCGATCAGTTTCCCTCTTCTGCCCAATGTATGGTAACTTTCATAAGATGCGCCGTCACAACATGACTGAGGAGAAGAGCACACTATTGAAGCATGTGGAATAATTCACTTTGCAAAGTGAAAGCAGCCCAGTAGCTATAAGCAGTGTTTGCAATGCAACTATTGGTTTTTTGAGGTTGGTGGTAGAACAGAGCCTCATACAACACAATCAGGATATCAATATATTTTTATTGATATCCTGCCTGCCTGGCTGATTTCACTCAGTGGATTCATAGTGTGTAACAGTATTACGTATATAAAGATTGGACTGGGACTTGGTATCAGCAGATACTAAATACTGCATGACTTGGATCATAGAGTTAGGGTTAGATTATATTGCCAAGCCATATCACTTACCATTGCATACATAAATGTATGCCCACACACACAAGAATGTAAATGTCTGCATTTAAACAACAACTTAGGCACCATGCGCAGCAAACTTCAAATACGACACAAAATCCATTAAGAGACACAGATTCAGTATTTCTTTTTAGCGGTCTGGCCCGTAGACACCGACCCCAGCCATGACAGACAGTTACAGTTGACCAATCAGCAGCCACTTATCAATCCTTCTGCCAGTCAGAGGCAGGAGGGGCAGGCTGAGGGACTCTTTATCCTGTGCATATACAAGAGTAGACTTTGAGGAGATTAAGTGAGGGTTGTTTCATAATCTCTGTCATATTTACTGTACATGGCTCTAAATATGCCGCTTATCTACCCCTCTCCTTGTTTACACACATGCATACACACACACACACACACACAGTATACATCCAAAGCCTTGCAGTAGAAACAGGAGAAAAGGGCACAGAGAAATCAGGGCAAGAAAAAAAAAATATATATTCGTAGGTAGTCAAGAGAAAAGAGGAAAACAAAAATGTGCAGAAGAAATGGGCTATAGTAGGGGGTTTGTGCATTGTGCATGCTAGTCTACGCTTGCTCTTTACCATCCTCTCTCTCTCTCTTTCTCTCTCTCTCCCTCCCTCTCTGTCTCTCTCTCTCTGTGAGTGTGTGTGTGTGTGTGTGTGTGTGTGTGTGTGTGTGTGTGTGTGTGAGCAGCAGGGGAGTGTGTGGTGAGGCCTATTAACAGATGTAATGGTAATAGGCAGGGGGAGCCAGGATGTGTCTGAGCCACTGACCTGCCCATTAGCTCTCTACACTCCGCTAAGCCCTCACATCGATCACACAGCCACACATCATTGATCTGGCAAACCAGGCACGAGCGCACTACTTAGATATACCCTCTGTCTCTCACGCCTCTCAGTATTACTGAGTGTGTGTGTGGGGAGGGATTGGAGAGGTGATGCAGGGGAAGCAGGTAAATGTGTGTTTCTGCATGTACAACAGCTTGTGTAGTCTTATGTGCTTTATATTTATTTGTAGACACCAATACTCCATGGGCCGCTGTGTGTAAATGGACAAACACACACACAAACACACACATCCATAAACATCCTTCAATGTGCTAACGAAAAGGCCAAGGAATTAGAAAAAACAACGCTGTATCATTCCTTCCATTATTCAAATGTATTCCACCTTTCCACCTCTCCGCTGTGACATAATTAACAATGTACACTCCTCTATTAGCCACGCTGGCGGCAGCTAATTGTTAGCTGTCAGTGTGAATGTTTGTAGCACATGGCCCCCTTCACCCAGCAAAAGACTTCACACACAAACGCCAATACATACACACATAATCACACACATACACACACAGACGCACACACTCCTACCTCAGTGTGCTGTATTTGCACCTGGACTGAGGGCCTGTTCCAACTGCAGCTGCAGTTAGCGGTGAGCTGGGCTTCTGTTGACAATATTTCAGCTGCTAATGAGATCTTATCACCTTTCTCTCATTGTAGACATGAAGCACCACTGTCTGAACTGGGAGTATATATCATGTTTTTTTTCCCTGTTTTCTGTTAGTGTTATATTCCTTATATGTAGTCCTTATATAGTGTTATATTCCTTGTATATCTATCTATCTATCTATCTATCTATCTATCTATCTATCTATTCATATGTGTGTGTGTGTGTTCCCTCAATGTAATTTAGTGAGCATTATTGAACATGCCCTATCAGATTATGCATTGATGTTAATACACTAAAGGACATGGATATTACAGGCATTAATCTTCTGTTAAGGATGCACTATGTCAAATTGCGAAGGATTATGTTTAAGTTAGGACCCTTTGGATTCAACTGACATGCAATTTGATGGTTGAGTCTACACGGCTCTCATCAGTTTTGCGTATTTGGCATTTCTTGTCAGTTTTGCACGGTGCACCTATAATGATGAGCAAACACAGGATTGTGTCTGTCCCTAATGTCCATTGTTACGTATGTGGCTAATGTTGTTCATGCACTAAGTTTAAAAAAAGAATGGACAGATAATCATATGAAAAATAGAAAAAGTGGAGACAATATGCTGCCATCAACATGTAATGGTGTACCACCATTTGACGTTTCATGCACAGGTAATTCTTCAGTTGTTCATGCCGTGCTAATATAACATTTGTTAATGTTGTGTAATGTTAATGAAAAGGATGTTTGAATAAAAGAGTACCTCCAGAAGCAGCTTGCCTATAAAAAAAACACATAGTGCCTAGGGACATAAGACCTTGTGAACACAGGGATGGCCACTCTGATAAGAAGGAAGGAATACGACACTAACAGAAAACAGGAAAAAACATGTGATCAGTAAGATGCACATCACACTGCAGCAGGTGCGACTGTGTGTTTTCCACAAAAAATGAAAGGGAAAAAATAAAGCAATGATGGTAGGAGACAGAAGATGTACGGAGTGAAAGAGTCGAGTTGTTTGAGCAGGTTTCACATATCCCAACAAACATAAACACTCCCAAATAAACTCACTGCCTAACATACAATGACAACACAGAGTATTACTATGACATGCAGTCGCTGGCACGGCGCTATAGCACTGTAAGCTGGCACCACCACATCTTGACAACAAACAAAGTGATGAAACAGATGAAACAGCTTGAGCTCTAAACACCTTCAGTTGTAAACAAGTACGCCGAGGTGACATTGAGTTTGAAAGTAGGTGTTGGTATCCCCTGTTTTGTAGGAGTTAAACAAATGGATACACAAATCGGCGAGGTCTCCACTGGAACAAGAAAGAAAGATGAGCACTAGTTTTAGGCAGAATACAAAGAGGATCTCCTTGCGACGTGTGTGTCATCATTTCAAATGAAGCCATAATCCATAAAAACGCTGAATCTTTTTTTCCGTTTTTTTCCCCCGCCCTCTCACACACTCACACTCTCCCCTTTTCTCTCGCCCGCCCCCACGCGCATATACCCTCAAACAGATGGCGCAAGGACGACGATGGCCAAACCAATTATTTATCTAATTATGACTTACCACTTAACAGCATAATCTCCCCCTGCAATTGTTAGGTATTCAAATTGGGGTGATTAAGGGGGTTATGCAAATCTGAACTAAATCATTACGCTTGTGATTACAGTGGAGATCACAGGGAGTAACTCAGCCTGCCCACTACTCAGGGCCACACCCTGTGGACACTGTTGATACACAATACTATTGTTTGAACCATTATTTAGCATATTTCCTCTGCTTTGGCAAGCTATATATGTACAGCATATATATTTTAGAAGGATAATATTAGTGAAATGGATAGAGAGTGAAAGAAGGAAACCGTGAGAGAGGTATGTAGTGGCAGCCAGTGTGAGTTCAAGCTCATGCTAATAGAGTAATTGCATTGATTTCCATTTAGCTGCACTCTCTGATGTTATTTACAGCTTTTAGTCCAACAAACAAGGCCTTTCGCTCATCCTCCAGCGTGCTTTTAACCAGCCCTGACATGCTGTCAACCCCTTTTCCTCTCTCCTCCACCCCCTCTCAGCCTTTTCACAACTGCCAAAACAGCCAGATTATTAGGCCATTAATAGTGGTCACACTCGCACATCCCTCCACTCCACCCCCTCTTCCTTTTTCCTTTCAGTGTCGTGGCCCCTCCCCTTGTCTCAGCCCTGCTGGCATGGGCACAGAGCTGCTTTGAAGTGGCCTTGTTTATCCAACCAGTCCAAAAGGGGTGCTGGGTGCGGGGGGTGGGGTGGAGGGTGTTTAGGGGGGCTTTAGGAGCACTTAGGAGGCTGCCATCTCTCACCTCTGTGCCTCGCATCTCTGACGACAATAAAGTGCATGAGAGACAGGGAAAGACAGAACGAGAGGAAGACTGTGGCGGTGATTAGCATGCGGCAGACAGAGCACTGTATTAGTGTTATATTAATGTGGTGGTCACGTCCGGGACACAGACAGACTGCATTAAGCTCATCATCACTCTCCTGTGCACATCAAGGACTCTGCCGAGACCTACAACTTGACAAGTCAGTTCAAGAGCAACAGGAGGTGCAGGACGGACTTTATATCTGTATGTATGCGGGGGTTACATTTATGGATGCGTGTTAATATGCCTGTGGACTAACAGCAAGACAGGGCACGAGGTTGCATTGTATGACGAGCACAATATATCCACGAGTGTGTGTGCGTTCAAGTGGAACATACGTGTTCTGTACGCTGTGTGTGTGGAGGGCTCTCGCACATATGACTCATTTCATTCACATCCAAGAGCTGTGTGGGTGGTATAGTGTCTCTGTATTCACACCACAGAGACACTAGTGCGTGTGAGTGTGTGTGTTATACATACATATGAGTGCAACATATGTCGTTTGGTTTCATCCATTTGCAGTACCATCACTGTCCACACATTTTTAGCATGGGCAGTCCCAGTGGGAACTGAGCCCCTAAACCTGGCAACGTTAACACCATGCTACACATTCAGCGTCACATGAAAATCGTGGCCATAATAATGCATGTACACTTATAGGAAGGCATACAACATGAACAGTGGCAGGGAGAGGGCAGCAGCAGGATCAGGGATATACTGTATACTGTGGGCTATATAGTCATGAAACTTGAGTTCTCTCGTGACACAGACACCCGAAAAAAAAGTCGCTTCACAAGCCTATTGCCTCTCATTTCATCCTCCTCTCCTCCCTCCCTCCCTCTTCCCCTCATTTCAATGAGAATAAAGGGTCTATTAACTGTGCAGAATCTATCCCTTCGTCGTTCCAGCCATCTTTTAAATCTGCCAGCTCTGTTTCTCTTCCTGGGAGACAATGAATTAACTTAGCTGATAAAGAGCTCTACAGTACAGAGACGCTATAGTGGTGTCATTCACCCACCTTGTCTTACAAACAGCGACCAGGGCTGTGCCGAGGCATCAGGCAACACGGCCCGCTGCTGCAAAGCCAGCTATGGTGCAGCTTTGACAAGTAAAACAGGTGTGGTTTCTCTGAATCGCTGCAAACAGCGGAGATTATGATACTTAACACAACGGCCAAGTGCAGCCATGTTATCCTCCTTCTCCCTGCCTCTCTCTCTCTCTCTCTCTCCCTGCCTCAATCTTTCCCTGCCTCCGTTTTCCCTCACGGTAGGGGGTCACACACAGCTCTAGCGAGCGCCCTACTGTAAGGCGATAAGGGAGGCTAAGGCGCTTCTATCCCTGCAGAACACACACACTCAGAGGGATAAGCTAAGGACTAGTCCAGATCCCCAAAACACACAAACACAGAGAAGCAGCAGTTACAAAGCAGGAGCTCTCATCTCACCACTAAGCAAGCAGTGACGGAGGGGGGAGGGAAGATGGAGAGAGAATGAAAGGATTTGGGCTTCATCTGCGGATGAACATGCCGTCTCCTCCTCTCTGTTCGCAAAGAACTTCCCTTTGCTCCCCCCTTCACCTTTAATTGTGATTTTCGCCCTCCTTCTAGCTCTGTCGGCCTTACTGTCTTTGGGTTACAGATAACGGCTGATATGAAACAGTGGATTGAGAGGCAATGCCACTCTTTACATTCCCGAGCGACATAAGATATGGCTATGAACAGTAGAAACACATTCTTTACGCCAAGCACACGCTTCACACTCCTCTGACACACTTTGCTCGCCTGCAGATGGCTTGTGTTTAAAGCCAGCAGGGCAAAGAAGTGCGTGTGTCAGTGCGCGTATGCGTGCATGTATGTGTGTGAATATGTGCGTGGATGCAGAATTGTGCTTGTGCGAGCGTGTGCCTGTGTATGTGTGTGAGTGTGTGTGTGTGTGTGTGTGTGTGTGTGTGTGTATGAGAAAGAGCTAGAGGTCTCACCTGGGGGATGAGAAATTAACACAAGCAAATTTTTACTGCGTGTATTTTCATTTTGCTGGTAACGAGACCATCTGCTAACCATCCTGCTCCTCACAGGAAGGAAAAAAGAGAGAGAGGAGAGAGAGAGAGAGAGGGAGAAACGGGCTATACTGCAGTCACTCCCAGTGGCCCTCTTTTCTCTCCTCCCCCTCTCCATCCCGCTCTCCAACACAGTGAGGGGCAGAGATAACACCTCAAGGCCACGGTGTTGCTGCCAGCCTTTAAACCTCTCCTTCTCCCTCTGCCTCATTCTCTGTGGTTTTCATGATGAAAGAGGGGAGAAGGATCAGAGGAAAACATGGCAACCCAAAGACTCGTGGCCACAGCCAAGGCTAAAGCCAGATCGGAGAGTCGCTGCCCTTTGTCGTACACCTACAGCACTGCCCTGTGGACACACACACACACACACACACACTCACACAAACATAAAAAAACCGACACTGACACACATAAACATACTCACAGACTAGTGGCAACACACAATAACCCAATAACACAATAACCCATATATTTTGTGTAGACTATATATGCATGCATACATAATGTGAAATATATTTGCATTGATACAGTGATGAGCTGATCTGTACGTGTGTGTGTGTGTGTGTGTGTGTGTATGCATGTGGGCGTGTGTGTTAGGATACAGATGGGCTCCAGTGGGCTGTAACAAACCCTCTCTGACAGCGGCTTAACGAGGGCACTGGCCTTTGGCTCCCGCATCTGTGTCAGTGTGGAGCAGCCAAAACACACATGCAAACACACACACGTAAATACGAGCTTGCATGTACGAATGTTTGTGTGTCTCAGTGCATACACACACTCACACACACACACACACACATACACACATGCTCAATATACTATCAGACATCTGTCATAACGGCGAAGACCTTCCGATCTCCTCGCCTCCCGATGCATGTGGGAGGGCTCTGCGCTTTCTGTAGCACACTTGGAAGTGTTTTGTTTGTAGCAAATAATGACACGGGGAAGGAGAGAGAGCGGGCGAGAGGAATACTGATCTAATTAGCAGCTAGTTAGCAGCAAAACAGTTGAGTCCAATTAGGGGGTGTGTTGTAGTGTACGTAGTTTAAACGCCGTCCTGATGATCAAGGCTGTTTATTTGTTCTTCTACCAAGAGGCCCACTTGGTGCAACTGACTGCTAGAATCAGACAAAGAGGGTGAAAGTTGAGCAAGTGTTTATTTTAGATTGAGGGCGAGTTAAATAGCAGTGTATGTGTGTGTGTGTGTGTGTGTGTGTGTGTGCGCACAATAGTGAGCGTCTATGTCAGTTGGAGAGCGCATTTACGAGTGTTTGTGAGTGAATGAGCATGTGTGCTTGCATGTACCCACTCATGTGTGTGTGTGTGTGTGTGTGTGTGTGTCTGTGTCTGTGTGTGTGTCCTTTCTGAGAGGGCACACAGTTGTCTGATACACTTAGCCTCCTCATTAATATCCGAAATCTTCAGAGACCATCTCTAACAGCTGAAAACCCTGCTTCACTGCCACATACCACGCACATTTCTCTCTCTCTCTCCTCTCTCTCTCCCTCGCTCTCCCCTCTACCCTCCCTTCCCCTTGGCAGGGTCTCCCCCTGTCGGCAGGTGCACCCTCCAGTGGCAGCCAAAGTGCCAACCTGCCCTCCATATGCCCGCCTCCGCACTGCCAGCTTACTCCCGCCACTCCCCACCAGGCTTCAGCTGGCCAGCCCTCCCCAAATCTGTTCCCACTCACCATCAATCCTCCACCCATCCTCCCCCATACTCCTCAGTATCCACCCGTACCTCGTCCTATACCAACACACAGACACACACACACACACACCAGTTCCACTTCTTCCCCCCCCTTCTCCTGCTGTCGTGTGAGGTGGTGAAGCTCTCCGGCAGCCCGCCCACAGCCGCCCCTCTCTTTTCTCATCTTCCCTCCTCTCCTTTAACCCCTGCCTCACCTCCTCGCACCTCGCTTACCTCTGACCTGCGTATCCTGTTCTCCACCCTCCTGCCTGTGCCGTCTGCTCTTCCACTCATTCTGAAACCTCTCCTCCCCACGACCTCAACAGGCCGGAGACGCAGAAAGAGGCAGCGGCCGGATCTCATTAATCAGCACCAAAATGGGTGATCGATCAGTTTGTCTGCTCTTCACCCGGTTCAATCACACACTTGCAGAAAAAGCTCCACCTTAGCAAGTCATTTAGCATCATATTCAGTGTTAAACGTCAAAAAAAAAAAAAAGAACTGCCAGGGGGTGAGGTAATCCCATTTGTTTCTAATGCAAATCAACGTCTTTTAAGAATTTTCTTGAATCAAGAGACATTTTATTGATACCAGTGAGCTGATCTGCCTAATTGTGCCTTGATTCAACATATTTATACTTGTTCCCAGAAAAAAAATATCCTGAAACTGCACTGGAGACAAATGGGATTATCTCATCCCACTGGCAGATTTTTTCACTTGTTTTAAGAAAAACAAGATTTTAAGACTGACTGTGCGACTAAATGATTTGTTAAGCTGGAGATTTTTTGCAGTGTACTCTGGGATTCATAGGAAAAGCCGCTCTTGGATGAGTGAGGATGTTTACCTCTAGCAACTTATTGTTCTGTTGGTTCTGCTCCAAAAGCATGGTGAGTGCTAGGGCATCTGCAAATACTGTGTGCGTGCATGTGTGTGTGTGTGTGTGTGTGTGTGTGTGTGTGTGAGAGAGAGAGTGTGAGTGTGTTTTCATTCACTTAGAGCCGTTGCTGTAACCTTGTCTGACCTTTCAGCTTGTACAGTTCTCCCTAAGGGCGTGAAACCACCACTCTGACACCATGCACAGCCAGATAAACACACACAACCACGCACACACACACACACACACACACACACACACACACACACACACATACACACACAAATACACAGACGCACAGTGGCCTTGGGGCTGGATATGAAAGAGGAGATATATCAACCCCCCCCCCCAAACACATATACTCACACACACACTTTTTTCTGCCTGACATTCAAGCACGCACACGCACGCAGACAAACACAAACAGAGGGCGTGAGATTTACTCAGCTATCGCCGCCATGCTATTTGTTTTGAGGTTGCTGTAAGGCTTCCATAAACACAGCGTGATGGAATGGTAATCCTGTGCCCCTCTCCTCATTACTCCTCCTCCTGAGGAAGTCATCTGACCAGCCTGGAGCCATCTATTCAGGTCACAACCATCATCTATCATCCATCATCAAGTCTCTATCTGGCTCACTCCCATACACACACATGCGCAAACTACAGTGTGTGACACTGATTTTAATAGGATGTTTTCGACCCAGTCACTGATCCCTCGGCCCGTGCCAAACCACTCTCCGAGAAAGCCAGAGAGGGAGAGAGAGCTGAGGGAGGGGGCAAGGAAGGAAGATGGAAAGAGGGATAGAAAGGGAACAAAAGGGAGAGAGAGACCTTGCCTCGAGTCATCTCTAGTCTTTAACAGGATGTGATGAGCTCTTGCCGTTCTCTTAATCTGACTCCCATGATTCATTTCCATTTCCTGTACGGCTGCCCAGCACTGATCGCTAAGACACGAGCACATGGGCACACACACACACCAGCACGCAAACGCAAAGAAGAACGTCTGCACGTAAAGAGTGAGATGGACAGAGCGCACACGTTTTTTTAATCATTCATTACCCCACTTAATATGGCCTCAGACCCAGGTTACTCATCCCTGGTGCCTAATACCAGTTTTACACTGGGTTTGTGATCCAGGAGTGCCCACTAGCAAGAAGCGGGGTGACACTATTTCCATTAACTTAAGCCCTGTATGCAGATTTCATGTCCAGGTTAACTGGTGTCACAATCCTCCAAACGGACTGAAACGCCATGTTGTCTCCGGTGCTCTGCCCTGGCGGTCTCTCATTACTGCTACACGGCGAACATGAAGTCAGAGTTCAATCAAAAAGACGGTGATTTAATCGTCATTTCTCATTTTACATAGGTTAAAGCTACAAAAATCAAAATTGCTGAGTTTAAGTGAGGGTGGACTCAGCTGACAAATGTGTGGAATAACCCTGTAATTTAATAGTTTTCGTAGTCACCAATTTAGCTCGGATGACATGATTATTCCCCAGTTTCATCAGCGTAGTCGAAATGGCCCTGCCTACCTAAAATGTCCTGTATCACTGCGCCCGTGTGTTGCAAATTAATAGATGATTATTGGCTTCAGCGCCGATAATTTCCCAAGACTGCTAGAGGGTTCAGAGTGCGCGACCAAAATGCCGGATTAACCTTTTTACACCGAGCTCAAGTCACAGATGGCAGAGGGAATTTAGGTCTGTGTAAACGGGGCATAAGATAACCTAAACCCCAGGGCCTACGACACCTTCCCAGTCACCTCCTGCTAACACCCTGAGGTCACCGGCCTCTCATCCCGATCCCCTCCGACACACACATGGTGAGAGGAGAGAGGCACCCTGGGGATGCAGGTATTTACAACCTGCCTATAAACGCCTCAGCACCCTGTTTCCCTCTCCAGACCCTGGAGGCTGGCCATCGGGGTTGAGAAGGACCCCTGCGGCTCCACATTGCGGCCCAGCATGGCTACCACAGATTCACGCCAGGAAGAAGGCTACTGATCACGGCCGTCTCCACCACACAGACAGCGAGCTGGCAGCGGATACGGATCTAAGAGCTGAAAACACACATCAGACCCCATCCTGGCTTTTACACAAACTGTATAGTCAGTGGCCGCCTGTCTGTATAGGAAGGACAAATGTTTAACAGACTGAAGAAAGGAGAGGCGAGAGAGGAGGGAGGAAAGAAAATGGGAATCGCATTTTCTTTATTTCTCGTCTCAAGTGAAGGGGCCGCTTTGATGGCTAAGCTCTGAAATCCCATCGACTAATGATTGGGATGCTGTCAGCTTAAAAGGCCGCCCACACCCACCACACAAACACACAAAGACACGCACAGACACACTTCCAGAAGAGAAAAAAGAGCAGTTTCAAATCCCCATTACCCTCTCCCTGGGTGGTACAATTCTCTGTTTTTTCCCTCCTCTTCCTCATACGTCTTAGCCTCACACACTCCTAATTACCCTGAGAAGTGAGAAAGGATTACCCTGGTTCTCCCTCTAACCCCGTCCATCTCTGTTTTTGTTCTTGTCTCTCTTCTGCCCACCCCGCATTTAATGTGCAGTTAAAAAAAAAAAAAAAAAAAAAAAGGCAGGGTGTATTTTAGATCAATGGTGTCTGCCCAGTATTGTATGTGTGTCCGTGTAGGGAGAGGGGCCGGGGGTGAGAGGGTGCATGCATGTTTATATGTGAGCCTGAGGGCCTCATGTTTCACCTTAAGGTTTGTGTCTGCAGGCCAGGCCACTACCAGGGAGGAAGTGGATGATATGTAACAGCAAACCTCTGGCCCCGGGCACAGGAAGGTCAGCACACACTCTGCATGTCCTTTGTCTGACTGCCTGTCTGTCTCTACACATGTCACTTGTTTTTTTGGCCCATTAGGAAATATAGCAGAGGAGATTTCCATATGTAATACCCATATATGAAACCTTTGGCACATTTTTCTATACATCTTTCTATTTACAAATATGTGCACCTATATGAACATAAAACGGCAAAATGCTGTTTTCAGAAATTATATGCACCTATATACATTACAACATCTATGGACCACACATATATCAACATATTCAGAAGGGGTATATATGTTTAGTTGGTATATGACTATATATGTAGCACACAGGACAAAATTTCTCTGGTAGAGAAACTATATACTTATGTTCATAAAGCAAATTTCATTAAAAAAAAAAAAAAAGTGATTTCTTGCAGTTTCTCCATGATTGGAAAGCTAAAAGATAGCTTTATTATAAATACAAATATTTTATGTAGATTCACTGTAGGCCTTGTGCATAACAGAGAAAAAAAATCTGTTTTAACTTGACATCCAGACCTCCTGGGATTGCCACCCTGTTGACCTCTGAATCAACTGCTTTAGGTTTTTTTTTTCAACATGGGTGGTTAAAAGAAATGTATCCCTGTGAGAACGGACAAATGTAGCAGAATAATGTAATTTGCGATGCTAATCAGTCAGCCACATTTTAGGAAGTTTTGAAGTTGTGAGTGAAGTTACCGGAGAGATACGTAATATAAATTACAATCAGCGGAGGGTGCACCTTATGCTCTTTTGATCTTTTAATGCAGGATTTAATGTGTGTAGTGTAATGTGTGTGTGTGTGTGTGTGTGTGTGGGTATAGGAGGGGTACATGGCCTCAGCCTTGGTCAGCATATATGCACCATGATGGAACAGAGCTCTGCATGACCTTATCTGAGGAGGTCACAGGATCCTCCCTCCAGCACAAATGACAACACCTACAGTAAAGCTAAAGGTGCTCATGATGCTGTGTGTGTGTGTGTGTGTGTGAGTGTCTCTGTGTGTGTGTGTGTGTGTGTGTGTGTGTGTGTGTGTGTGAAGGTTGGCCACCCTCAGTTCTGAAGGGCAGGTTTGCATGCCGAGTCGACAGTCCTGTAAAGTCCCAGTCCAAGGTGTCCTGTCTGTACCAGAGGCCAAAATCAATAAGAGGCTCTCAGCTCATATAGACCATATAAAGTCTCCCTCTTATAACCTGCCTCACATTCTCTAGCTGCCTCTCTATCTGCCTACCAACCTTTCTATATATCTGTAACCACCATTTTGCTCCTTTTACTGCTTATACCTTTAGAAATGATTGTTTCTTGCATGCATCCCCACCATCGCACCATATAATGAATAAACAATTACACAAACTAGCACATACCAAATGAGTTAGACATCAGTGCAGTGCAGTTAGACATACCTTCCATGCCCATCCACATTCCCATAATTGACTCCGTAAGCATTGTGAGCATTATGGTAGAAAGCTTATAAACCCCAGAGTCACCTCTCTGCTCATTAATGTGAAGGTGCTCATGTGAATGAATATAAGTGAAAACTAATACTAAATATGTACACTTGCGTGCGTGTGTGTGCATGTGTAGGTGTTTGTGTGTCTGTGCATGTGCACGTGAACCCAGCCCCATCAGATGCAGGCAGGGCTTAATTAGAAGTCTCTATAGTCTAATTTGATTAGTGGAGGCAAAGGAGGATGAAGGCAATTAGAGCTCGGCTATTTCTGCTGCTGGAATAATGTTTCAGGAGGGAGGTGACAACACACACACCCACACACACACACACACACACGCGCGCAACCACAAAAATACATGTGAAGACACACACGCTCATCGCTCTCACATGCCAAATTGGGTTCACTCAAGTGCACAGTGTCTGAATGTGAAAGAGCAGAGGTGAGTGTCCATCATGATAGCCGAGTGTTTGACAAGCACTCACAGAGTGTGACACAGAAGACCTGCCAACTGATATCCCTGCACACACACAGCTGTGAAGGGCCCGCTCACTATTCTGCTGCGTGCGTACGTGCGTGTGTGGAGCGCTAAGCAAACAAACCCATATCCAACACAATGCACTACACAAACACCACTGCACCTCCCCGGTGTGCCAAATCGACAAGGCCACCGCAGGGAAAAGCAGAGAGGGAGAGAGAGATAGAGAGAGAGAGGGAGAGAGAGAGAGAGAGAGAGAGAGAGAGAGAGAGAGAGAGAGAGAGAGAGAGAGAGAGCTGACTCCAGTCCATAAATCATAGTTGTACGCTAGCATGATATCACTTGTGTAGCATCCTTTACCCCCCTGCGCCTGTTTGCTCAGACAATTTGGTTAGAGCATTATGACGGTGAGTGTGTGCGTGTATGTGTGTTTGTGTGTGTGTGTGTGTGTGCGCGCGCAGGCATTTATGTGACAGTGTGCAAGGGGCAATTTAGGGTCCAGAAGCTTCTCTCACACTATAGTAAAAATCTGTTTACAACCATGTTACACCAGTGGTGTCATACCCAGTATGGTTGTCCTGGATACAGTCACTTCAAACAGGTGTTTGCACACTGATCTGAAATTTCTTGGGCATATGTTCAACATCTACAGACACAATGACTTTACGTCATTGAATATTTAATGGCAAACTAGCTCAAAGGCATAATGATCATTTTCACTTGTTCGTCATGAGTGAAGTGTTTGAAGTGTGTGTTTCATTGAGCCGCTGAGATAGGCGATCATTGCCTTCTTGTTCTCCCTGCTGCTGTTCTCCCTGTGATGCCTAGCACATATTATAGCGCAATGCAACTTACTCTGAAGACATGTTATGTCAGGATTTGCTCTGGGATTTTAGTACATTGTAACCCACACAGTCATTACCGATGATTGACAGAAGCAACAAACGGACTGATTTATGCACTTGCATCGAATGGACTGAAGGAGCTACAACAGAGATGGGGGATAAAATTAAAATTCTCTGGCTATAGTAGGAGAGCTATAGTGAGGGAGATAGCACAGGAAAGCATAAATAAAAAAAATAATAATAAAAAAAAAAAATAAATAAAATATATATATATATATATATATACACACACACATATCTATATCTATCTATCTACTGTATTTCCCCAATTAATCGCCTGACCACAAATAGCCACCTGGTTCTTTGAAATGCCTGGGGTCTGCACCCATTTTGCGTATTAAACGCCC